>NC_042495.1:4235484-4268375 GCF_005508785.2 Acyrthosiphon pisum | reverse complement strand
CAATAGTTTTTGAAATAATGAATGTTTAATATTAATAAATCACAGATTATAACATGAATATTTATCAAGATATTTCCAGAAATAGGGGGGATTATACTATGTAATAAAAATGGTTTCAGAATAAATAAAATTAAAAGATAATTACTATTACTTATTACTTTTAAAATTAACATATTTATTGATTTACATTTCTAAGTAAACGAGAGTTCTATGAACCAAATATTTTGACTGTGAATATCATAATAAATCTTTACCTAACTTTACTTTTTCAAAACTTTAAAATTACATCTATCCTTGGTTTTTATGAAATATTCACATTCAATTCATAAAACAGAAGATATAAGGTAATAAAAGTAAACTTAATGTACAAAATATGAAGCAGTATCAAAATCATTGTGACTAATTTTAATTTTTTTTAGAATAATTTTATGGAATAATCAGATTGTGCTTAATTTAAAATAATAATTATATTATTATTCAATCTGCAAAATATTATATATTTTGTATTAACGATATAAAATTATCGGGTTTTTCTCATAAGTGCCAATTTCGTACTTGACCCAGTTAGGTTTTTTATAAGTTATAACTTAAAATATTTAGATTAATTTACAATTATTAACAAATAGTTTTAAGCGGTTCTGTTCGGAAAGTTTTCAATTTCAAGCACTGAATTGTTATATTATTTGTCTTGTTTACAGGTGTCATGGGTTCGAAGGGCAGGTGATAAGATGCAACTACTTTCATTTGGCCACCACGTATACAGTACAGATCAGCGTTACGAGCTTTTATTTAAAGATCCAAACGATTGGCAACTCCGTATATCTTATCTGAATGAAAGAGATGGAGGTCATTATGAGTGTCAGGTATCAACTCATCCACCAATCGCATTCACTGTTTATCTAGCTATTATAGGTTAGTATTCCTAATATTGTATAACCATATTAATGGGTAAATTTGTGATTTGCTACAAATAACTGTCTTAGGTCATACAAATAACCATGTCTACCAAGATAGTTCCATAATATCATTCTGTTATTAGGATGAAAATATCATACTACTAATTATTGTGGATGAAATAGTCGTAAAATATTAATTGTAATTTTTAATTAATATGAAAAATCATATTAAACTTTAAATATTATAATGAAGTGTTTAGGTACTTACTTATAATTTCAACCCAACTAAGCCGATATATTTCATAAAGCTAGATACACTGACGCCGATTTGTCCGTGAACTAAAACTGAGTGTCTAAGAGTTTAATATTCTCTTAAAATTTAAATTTAGATTTATTACATACAATATTATATTATATTATATACAACATTGATAACAAGTAGATTAAAACGTCGTGCATGTTCACCTGTGGGAATTTTATTTAAGCTTTAAGAAATATTTTATATTCATTAGTTGGCATATTTTCTAATGAAGTTTTGAAAAGTCATATCAATTCATTGTTTTTATGTGAACAATCTTGAAATAATTTTATTATATCAGGATTGACATCTGGAATAACTGAGCATGTTTACCTTGTGACTGTATTTCATCGTCTCCAATAAAATAAATTCGTGAAAAAGATGGTTCACCATTATATGAAAGAGATCCTGTCCGATGATAAATTTTACATTGAATTTTGAAGGTTGTCTGATATCCTGATTTTTTTCTATTTGTACCAAATAAATTCATATTAAAACTTGAATTATATTTCCTGGTTTTGTTCAAAAAGTATTTTGGTTCATAGGTGGAACCAGACAAATATGTTAGTAAGGCTCTATCGGACTGTTCAAAGGTGGTAAATTTATTTTTCCATTTGTATAATACATGCCATTGGCTCATCTTTAAATTGTAATGCTTGGAAATGAATACATTATAAATACATTCATCGTTCATGAGACCAATCGAAATCTGATAATCATAATTATAAATAATAGGAGGATCATAATGAAATTTTTGATTAGTGAAATGTTTTTTAGCTTTTTAGATTGTTGTTCTGTACAATTGTTACTATTTGTGTATTATCAACTCTTATTTCAATGTCATCGTCGCTTTTTTTCTTCGAGCATTCCTACTTTTTCCAAATTTTTTTTTTTTCTTTTACACGTTGATTTGTGTTGAAAATGTGTCAAAGTATGCCGTGGTTTCACCTTAAAACGCATATAAAATGTCAAGACTCAATGTCTGTCTTGTCCTTCTGGATCAACAGAATAGTAATATATTATTATAATTATGATCACCGAATAAAAGTATAAAATATTTTTATATTTTTGAAGGTTAACGATGAATAATATATTTACACGTTTTTTAAAAATAATTTTAAACATTTTGAGTATAATAACATAGATATTATATTATACATGAAAGTACACTGTCCTTGTGATGCGCATACCTAATATAATTATTTATTACAATATGCACTATACTAGAACTTAAACCTATTTATATTTTGTGTTTGACTGAACCGTAATATACCAATACAGCGTTTCTGAAAACCATTTAATATACTATAAATATTTTTAAAGAGAATTGTATTTTTGTTTTTCTTATAGTGCCTCAATTGGAAATAACAGATGAAAGAGGCGTACAAGTGAAAGACAAATTCTACTACGTGGGTAGCACTATAGAGCTAAAATGCTATATAACCAAAGTACCCCAACCAAGTCAATTCATTGTATGGCGTCACGAGACGACAAGCCTAAATTACGACACAAGCCGAGGCGGTATCAGGTAATAGTAGTACTGAATGTTTACAGAAACAAATTACCACTACACTCTAACATTACATATACCTACCTAGTTTATTTTCTTATATTATTGTTAGGCAATCTGAATCAAAAATCTATTTCTATTTCAATTTTAAACAAATTGAAATATACAATAAGTCCATTTGTAATACGAAATTGTATATTAGGTATTCAAAAAATAGAAACTTATATTTTATAGTTTAAAATTTATATTTTTTTCTTTACCATTAAATTTAATACTTTTTAATTAGGAATTGTTGCTATGTTTCTATAAGTATAATATCTATAGTTTCTCGCTATTCATATAAAGATAGCTAAAGCACACATAACTATATACTTGAGTGCTTAAGATAAATAAAGAAACACACATTGAAACAAAATAAATTTATAAATTATCTACATTAGATTTTTATAAAAAATGTACAAACATTATGTTTTTTAAATTTGGATTCAATCAAAAAATATACCTACTATAAATACAAAAATATTAGAAAAGCTATTTAGCCTATATAGTCTATAGTATACTATAATATTAAATATATTAAGATGTATAAAATTTATTTACTATATATATAGAGTGCGAGAGTGTCATACCATGTTTGTGCACGTCAATAACTTTTGTTTAAACTATATTTGATACTTAGCTATTATTTTCCACAATTATTAATATAGTTTATAGTATTTTTTGGCTTATCCAAACTTCCGACGTGAAAATAAACAAATTACATTTCGTTGTTAGAGAGTTCCTTAAAATTCTAACATAGTAATTTATAATTTATAAAACTAATTTATGTAAATATTTTAAAAATTGAATAAATTATTAATATTCATAAAATACCCAAATAGTTATATACCTAAGCTTTATTACTTAGGCAAGAAATGGGTAGAGGAGTATATATAATGGTATATTTACCGTTGAATGTGTACTATTAGGACAAACATGGTGATACACTCAGTATACTCATATTATGTAATGAAACAAAAATAATACAATTTATTGTTGAATTCATCAGTTGGGTTTATAAGTAAGAATTAATGAAGACTATATAAATAATGAATATTCAAATGTCAAATATAAACTTACCTTAGGCTGAATAAATACATTTATACGCCATTGTTGTTGTTAAATTCTAAAGATATTTAGCATACTAATAAAATCACAACATAAATGATAATAATGAGCTTTAAAAATGGATAAATTGTAGAATATACGCATAAATATCACAAACAACTAAATAACTGAACATTATTAAAAAATAATTTCTACTTATTATACATATGCTATCAAATAACATAAACGATAATAATGAGGTTTTTAAATGGATAAATTGTAGAATATACGGTATCTAATTTAATAATATAATAATAAAATATACGGTAAATAATTGAATATTATTAAAAAAAATAAAATAATTTCCACTTATTAAATGCTGTTAATATATTATATTGTATATTGTTACCATTTTCAATAACTATATATTATATATAAAGTCATAATAGTTCATATTAATACTAATGTTTAAAACAATATCCATACATCATAATCAATAAAGTACTTACATTATTTTATGTAGTAGGTATTGAGGTAGGTAGCTAATTTTTCATTTAAATGTAAATAAATATTAAAATTACGGTCTATTAGAACTAAATGAAGTAATTTAAAATATTTAAAAACACGGTGTGGTTCTAAAAAAATGATACTAAAAATATATATACAATATTGTCAAACATAGATTTCCAATCAAATTCACTGATATCCTACTCCATTATGAACTTAGCTAATTGAAAGTAGAAACTTATTAAAAAGTAGATATCCGTACAGAACACAAAAACTGGCCTATCGTCTTTTATTTAGCTTCGATTATCTAAGTGCAGGATAGTGTTTTATAATTTGTGGTACAACATTTTAAAGCAATAGAGAAAATGGCATTAAAAAAATTATTCTGAACCAAGATTGGTGAAAATTGTACTTGCTGATATAGTGATTTCTCTATAAATTTCTTGAACCCTTGTGGGTAGTTTTCACTACATACTCTCAAAGAAACCATTTTATGAACATCGGAAAATAACCTTTTAAAAACAACATAATTTAAACCCTTAAAGCACTACGTGAAACTTTATGAGTACTCACAACTACTTTAATTACAAAAAAAAAAGTTCTTAAGAAATGCCAAAAAAAATATATATATATTCATTATTCATACTAATACCTATATATTATAATCATTGTAAATTCTAATACATTATTATTATATAATATCTTTTAAATTTAAATTTTTATTTTTAAATGCATTGTTAATAAACTTTAATGTAACATAATTTCTAAAAACAGAAATCATATTGCCGGACGCTGGTTAGCCTAAATGTAATATAAGCACTAAGCAGTACTGCATTGCTGCATACTAAGAAGATTCAGACGATATTCTGATAACTATATTTTATAGAATTTTCGTTTTTTGAGGTAATTTTCATTTTGTCTACTTCTTGATTATTATTTCAATGAGTTATATTTCTGGTTTTGATTTTGAAAAAATAAATTAACAGTCCAAACAATTTTGGAAAGACAATACAAAAATTATCTTAAAAAGTGTTATAAATCGTGTGGTTCCAAAAGAAAAATAACAAAATAATTTTTTTTTTAATAACGGCAGCTAGAATTTCTCCCAACTTCTATTATCTACGTCTTGTCCTCACAACTATGGTATTATGTTTTTTAGCATTTTTGCTGGTCCTATTTTATGCAATTTAAACATATTAGTATAAATAGAGTATTATGCATTAACCTTCAGTCAAAAGCAATTCACCTTTTATGGCGTGCATATTATTTTTTTTTAATAATATATTCCAGATGATTCTCGATACCAATTTGAATATACCCAAGTGCAAACTATAATGAAAATTATAAGCTATAGTATTAATTGAACATCGTAATAATTTTAGCGTTAGAGATGAATTCGTTTTAAATTTAATGTTTTACTTTTCGTTTTCAAGTGTTTATATTAATGGCGATGTGGAAGTTAAATATAACTGAAAATCCCAGGTGATTATCTTTTGGGATTTACCAACGTTAAGTGTGCTTAACTTAAGCGCCAAGGTTAGATTATTCATATTACCTCACGTTTATTACGTAAGGGCCATTGCTATAATGTGTTATAATATTACATAAAACAATAATTATTTTTCATGGTGTATTGATTTTTGTTTTTGTGTCTTACAGATTTTGCATTTCTGCTAGGTACAAAATATGTTTTCTAATTTCGTCTAAATATGAAGTACACAGAAGCAAAAGCTTTACTTTTATGACATACTAAAATTTTGGGTTATATGACTTACAATGTTAGCATTAAAGTTAAAAAACGATTTACTACTTTTAATGAAAAACTTTAAGATTATTTTGTTTTTTTTAAACAAAGAGTTTCAAAAGTTTTTAACAACGAAATTCAGATACAGAAAAAAAATCTTATTCAAGCATATTGTAGATATACGTACTTATATAGATATGCATGAACTACGTTCTTTATAAATGCATGGTGATATTTTACATTGCTACTTCTTATTTTTATTTTTTATTCATACTATTATATATATTTCTAAGTTTTATATCGATTTCTAGGAATAACGAAATAAATATTTATATTATGATATAGGCTTCAAATGTTATTGATAATAATATGTGTACAATTTTACGATATAATTTTATTTTCAAAATCTTATCAGAAAAAGTGTAACGATAAATTAATTTTTATAAAATTATATTGTTTAAAATAGATATAAGTTTCACATATAATCGATTAAAAAAAACTTGAACATTAAGTTATGGCTTGGTCAATAATCGTTAAGCTATTTCCTTTATATTTAAGTCACTTAATAGTGTTACACATAGGTATATTGGTAGACGATATACATAGCTCAGTACGATTATATTATGTGTATTTTTTTTAGTTATGTTTTATTATCATAAATCATAAAAATAATTCTTAATTTGCAAATAAAAAAAAAAAGAATTACGCAATATAAGAACAAACATTTGAAGTTATATTTATATATTTGTTTTGTTTAGAAGCTATATTTAGTTTTAAAGACAATAGAAATGGAAGTCATACCTAGGTAGGGTCGCTAGCTATATAGTAAAGAGGATTATTTAAAATTTATGATACATAAATATTAATTAAAATGTATCTTTAGAATCTATTACTGTAACTGTTTTAATGAAAGAAAACCGCAAACTCTCCAAATATTATACTTATACATAAATTGTTTTATTTATTTTTACGGTGTATTGAATTGAATAATTTTTTTCTCTAGAATACAATATTTTTTTTTCTGTTTGTATGAATATTTTTGTATAGGCCACATCATTCTTGTCGCATAAATATTATTTTTGGTGTGGGGTTCTTAGTTTGTAGGATTTACTAATTAATATACAGTCAAACTAGGTGCATTCAAAGTTGAAGGGCCTGCATAAATTTTGAGTTATCAAAAAAAAAAACAAATATATACCATTATTTTTAGATTAAAAAAAATTATTGAAGTACTTACAACTTATATATTTTATGAATAATTTATTATTTTTTAAATTATCCAATTTTTACATAATATTACAAAATATAAATACACTGTACCTATCTATTATAATTTATAATTTAAAAAGGTTTTTTTTAAAAAACATTATTGATCTTAAGCATCGGCAACTTGTAGGTTGGGTTACGGTTGGTCGAGGTGTATGTGGGGCGAGTATTGTCACTAAAACCCGGGTGGTTACCCATCTGGGAACTAATGACGCCGGCTGATGCTTGATCTTAGAACACGTTAGTGCCTGAGACCAACCACCAAGCCACACAGGCCTCTAAAAAGGTATTAATTGATATTTTATTATATATTTAGTAAGAATAATAACTTCAATAATAAGTATTATATTAAGTAGTCAAGGCCTCAAGGATAGGTATATGTCATTCAAAATAACATGAATTACTCGATAAAATATTTCACTTCTCAATACCACTGGTCGCTACTTGCTAATCTCATCTTCGCCGGTTTGAGTGTCATCAACATATTATTTTTGAGTTATTACCTTACGGCCCAAGTATCCAAAACATTTAAAATCATGTTATTTGAAACATAAAAAATTACCAAAATATAATGAATTTGAATTGGTTAAAAACGAATACACTACACAAAAACATTTCAGTGCTTTTTTCAATGGTTTACAAATGTATTTTTAAACTTGTCGAAAATTCAAAAAAAATATTAAATTTAGTATCAGCTGAGTTCAAAATTTGATGGATTGACAAGACTACAAAAAACTTTTAGAGAACTTTTACCGATTGAAAAAGTGTGTTGCTAAAAACAATACGTAAAAAACAGATTATGGTAGAACCAAAAAATAAACTTTAACACAATGCAAATCATGAATTGTGTATGGCACAATATAACAGCATTTTTCTATTGATGTTTGCTACGACACTGAATATGCATTTTTTTTCTTGAGATAGTATGATGATGCCACCATAAAATTTATTTATTTTTACTTGATACTTTTCTTGAGAATCGCTTGAGCTTTCTTCTTAAAGGCATTGTAAGAAGAACTGCATCGTTTTAATAGTATTGTTGTTATTGTTACACAAGAGGTTCGATCTTATTTTTATAACCACCAAACAGTCTTTATTCCACGTAATGGAAACGGTTCTAACGCTTTTGTGAAACCCACAGAAATAATAATGCTCGTAAAAGTTTTGACGTACAAATTACTCTCAATAAGTTGAACTTTTACTACGTACATAACAATTTTCGGTTACGACGTAACTCCAACGTGGCTTAATGGTATCAATTAACACGTCATACTTTTACGGTTAACAAAGTTTATTTTTCAATATTACTTTCTAGTAGGTACCGTTAATATACCTACCATACTTTCTCCATTTATATTATAGATATAATATTTATATATACATAGGTAAATCATTTTCTTATTTCATCATGTATTTCACACTGATTATTCATTAAAAACTAAAATATTATACATAATTATTTATGAATATGTCAATTTCAAATTTAAAAAAATTTTAAAACCATTACATTATTATTACTTTAATAACATAGAGAACTTTAGAACAACTGTCATAAAATTACTTTATGATTTTTTTTATATTAAATAGTAAGACATTTTGAGTTGACAGAGAATGAGAGCTTATATATTGTATAAACTCATAGTATAGGTACCTATAATATATTAACCTAATGGCTAATATATCAAAAACTTGTCGACGAACATTTTTATAATAATAATTTCTTCTCCACACAAAAAAGGTATTTTAATAAATAAAATGATCAACAATTTTCATTTTTATTCTGTTTAAAATATCTTTAGAGGTCAAACTTATAAGATTTATCAAAATTAAATTCTATCAAGAAAAATTTACTAAGGAATATAATTTAAAAAATGTAATTATAAAAATATATATGTTGTTTATACATTTATTGGTCTTTGTTGCTTCTATTGTATATAATATATATCTAATAAAACGATCAAAAGTAAATACCTACCTATAAAAGGTTACATAAAAAAATACATAAACAATCAATGTAGTTGGCACGCTAAATAAATTCTCGGGATAATTTTCTTATTACACATGCTCTGATAAATGAATTTTATTTTATTTAACTGATTATATTATAAACGGATTATTACAGACCAATAAGTACCTACATTGTATACTGCCAAAGCATTTTACTGAACAAACGTGTCTACTTTCGAAAAAATAATTTATAAATATGCAGTCAAATGTTGACGATTTAATAATCATTGTAACCATACACGTTACAAAAAAATAATGCAATTTAAGCGCTTACAAAATTATCCATTCATTAAAATTATTTTATTTTATTTTTACATTATATGTAAACCAAAAATTGTACAGTAGGTGTTAATAAATAACACAATAAAGTATTTTGTAAAATTTAATTTGTATTGAATATTTATAAAATATACATAATATAACAAGATAAGGCACAGAACACTAGGTACTATGTTTATATTTATAAAATATACATCTAAAATAACTTTTCACAAATATTCTCTGCAAAGTAAATAAGTATTATGATTCTTAGTAAAAAAAATATTTATTTTAATATACCTATACAATTTATACATCTTATTATAAATTAAAAATTATTATATATTAGTGAATCATTTGGTATGTATAATAATAATTTATATCTAATGTATTATTTGATTTTTCTTTTAAAAAAACTTTGTATCAAAAACTGCATCATTTTTTTTTTATATATAAATTTAAATGTATTATTTATTTACATAATTTAGTACGATATTATCAT
Source organism: Acyrthosiphon pisum (assembly GCF_005508785.2). Lineage (NCBI taxonomy): Eukaryota > Metazoa > Arthropoda > Insecta > Hemiptera > Aphididae > Acyrthosiphon > Acyrthosiphon pisum. Next base: position 4,258,301 of record NC_042495.1, on the reverse strand, counting down.
TTAAATGAAAATTCTCCCATTCGATTAAATTTTAATTATATAGACAATTTTAAAAAAAAAACTCTTAAATACTTTCATTTATATACATTTTGGTCACTAGCAATAAAATATAAGTAGGTACACATTACACGGGAAATAATAATAATCTAGTGGGTATGTCTGATGGGATATCTCACTAAAATTTATGGTTTGAAATAATAGGTAATATTTTTCGAAATTAAAAATGTGAGTCCTTTGTAGTTTGTATGTTAATTTTTAAATAAATTATGTAGATGTGTGTTATACTATTATTATAGCCTGTAGTATGTAGTCTGTAGGCATAACAACTTTCTCAGCAATAAACATTTACTATAATAAATTATAAATAGTTTAATAAAAGTAATTTTTCACCGAATGCTTTGTAAATAATATATCATCTTCACTATCACTTTAAGCATAATAGTCATTATGTAGGTAACCATTATTTTTTTTATAAAATATAACATTTTATTTGGTACCCAATTGAATATAGAATTGAAAATAGTTAATAAAATATATTTTGGCGATAGATGTTAAATCCGTAGGACATAATGGCGTGTTTATAACCTAATGTACCTAATACAACCTACATGTGCGTGCGAAATAGCGTTAGAAGCATTAATCAGTTTCAGAGAACGTACTATTCTATATACTATTGTGATTTGGGGAATTGAATGGTTGAACGACGAGCTTTACGGTTTTATATATTTTTATTTTTTAGAGCTCTCTCAATTTACCACTTTACCTTGAACACACGACCCTCATTTGCCATTTGTATTCCATTTTAAACGACAAAAACATAATGGCTTAAATTTATATGGGTTTAGTAAAAAAGTCAACAAAGGAAAATATTATATGATACGTTTAAGTTATAATAACTTATTTATTTAATTCTAGACGTTTTAAAACCTGTAAGTATATGCCATATGGGTTATTATACCTAAATATAATAGTCCCTTCTTCCTTATTACTCCGATACACACTTAAGTGTGTTAATCAATATTTGCGATAAGTATACAATACAACCATCATAATATTATTGAATATTGATACGGATCATTTATAAGGGTGTAGAGAATTTTCGTTTACCATTTTATCCATACCTACTTATTTTTTTTAATTATATAAACTTAAGGAACATTAAAGTAAGAAGTTCGGAATTCTATAGACTACCTATGCGTATAGTAAGTAAACACACAGATTGATTTCACAATTTTATATCGCAAAGTACTTTTTCTTTTTCAAAAACGTGGTTTATATCGTATGATTAAGTTAGTTAAAATGCAAATGCTTTAGTCTTTACAATATTTCTTATGAACCTTCTATATATGTTAAAATCGTATATCATTATACAAATTGGAAATATTTAATTTAACATTTATGATTAAATTGAATCAATCCACTAAAACAACTTTACTAAAGTATAAAACAAATTTAATAGATGAACAAATGCATTCCAGAGCTCAAAGAAATAAAAGAGTTCCGTTATTTCCACAAATATAAAATCTGATATAAGATTAGTTAATGGTACCTAATATGTTTAAAATAATTTAACAAAGATGAACACAATTATGAATGAAGAATATTTAAATCAATACGCACGCCGATCACACAGTTAATACTGTTTACACGATATCTTAGTAAAATAAATACACTTGTTTTTAGTTTTCAAAAAATTATCAGTTATGTAAAAACAAAAAAATTAATACATAATTGTTAATTACTAAAAAAAAGTTATCAGATAAGTTTAGTTAAGTTTAAAGAATAATAAAGACAAATTATAAAAAATAAATACATAGCAAACCATGGGAATTAATACCATAATACCATCTTGTACAAATCGTAATGAACAAATTAATTAAATCGTAATACTCTGATATACAAAAACTAAGTGATTGAATTTGGAACAATGGCTCTAAGCTACTAGCCTAGGTATAATCTATATTAAAACAAATTTAAACTAGCGTCTCATAACAAGAATTGTTTTGAAATGTCTCAAGTTTCCTAGTATCGAGGAAAAAATAAAATATTTTACAATCAGTAGTCCTGTATTTCATTCCATGCATACATATTTTATGAACAACAAACAGTTTATATTATAGGTAATGCAAATTCTAAAAAATATCTATTTCAATAAAACATTAGGTATGTAGAATTTTTCAGAGCCCAAACAAAATATAGATATATTCGTATAGTAAAAACTATGTTTTAAAAATGGTTTTTAAAAAGGTTTTCAATTAATATGGATAATTACAATTGTATTAAATATTATGATATTTACATTAATTAGAAATTCGAAATTATTTTTTAATGGAAATGTTTTAAATTTTGAAATGAATAGTTTATAAATGGCATTTATAGGTACTATTTTGACTAGTATATAGTGTAAAATAGGGTCTTGTTGGGAAACTATAGTATTATCTACCCAACTACACCCCGTTGGCTAATTATATATATATATATATTTATGTCTAATTATTTATAATATACCATATGGTTACTGTTGGTAAGTTTCTATTCCACTTATGTTTAAGTACACGAGGGAAAGTTTGAAGACATCGTTGTGGTTAAGTGATTTAAGTTAGTATTGAGCTTATGATGAAAGTGTCGGTTGTCAGAGATTGCTAATTCATTTACCACACTAGCATTTAGTTGGTGAAGTAAAATAACACTACGGTGGAAAACATAGGAAAAGAACATTTTGGAGTGAGACATATCATAAATCCTGCACAATAGTCTGGACATGAAAAGTATTCAACTAGGTACGTATTTAATCTCACGTGCGAGTATACTTGTCAAGCGGGACTTATTGGGGATTTATATGGTTTAAATTCCACGAGTGACATTATTACTTGAGATAAAATACCAATAGGTAACATCATTAAAAAGAGTTGAGAATATCAACGGTAATTAATATTTGGATTTAACGTTCAAATGCTTTCCTGCTTACGATATTCAATCAAAATGTATTATCTGTAACGACTCAATGATCAAAACAATTTGTTTAACCCTGCATTTAGAGACAATTTTTATTTTATTTAAAATGTCTTATTTTTATTTACAATAATATCTCACAGATAGAACTGCAAAAAAAATTATTTCAATTTTAATTTAATTTAATTCACAAAATATAAAGTTCATAGATTCTGAGGAAAAATGTAAGTACTTCATTTTTTCACATATCATCTCTTTATTTCTAAAAAAAAAAAAAACACCCACGGGTAATGACAATACATTTCCCACTTGAGTAAAAATATATAACCATTAAAAAATTCACACAAAAGTAATAAATATTAGCTAATTGAAATTAAATTGAATACCATAAAATATTATTTTTGTATATATGCCTTACCCTAATTAATTATAATTTACAATATAAAAAAAAATTAATATGAATAGTATGAGTTTAACTTTATTCAAATTAAATGACAAATAAAAACCACAACCATTATTTTTACCCAAAAAAGTTTTAACGTGAAAGTAAGAACTCTAATTGCATCACAGTTATATACTGAAACCACACTTTTCGTTGAAATTAATGATAACTTTACTTATGTATCAACAGCGTAATTTTTCAAATCATTAATTTTGAAATTTTGCACATTTAAAACTTTAAGGTGATAAAAATTTCTAAGTGAATTTCAAACAAATTCAATAAAATTGTACTTAGTGATACATTTTCTTAATCATATTATTTTATGCTCAAAGTATAATAAAGGAATGAAAAATTATTTACAAAATTACAAATATGATCCCAGAAAAACTAAATCATAACAAAGATTTAGCATACATTTTACAAAGTGTGACAAATTTATTTACTTTCAATATGTTATAATAAGACTTGAATAAATGCCAAGATGAATATTATTAGTTATTACTTATTTTCTATTCTTACAATATAATATGTACAAAAATTAACATTAAGCGTTTTTTTTTTTTTTTTTTTATGAACACTTATTTTATAGAAATGATGAGAATATTAATTGTCATATTATTTTCAAAATATGAAATACCATACCAAAATTTATTCATAGTCATACTCTAAAATGTAATATTTCTGTAAAAACAATTTTGTTCATTTTACGTGAGGTTCTATACATTTACGACCTATATTATACGTGTATTAAATATACATGTATATTTATTTTATTTTATTTATAACATAGAATATAATTATTCAAAAATAATTTACTTAATAAATCGATTTTTAAAATTTTTAAAAAAGGTAGGCAAGTGCAGGGTACCGCTCTGCTGTAGAGTAGTTTTCGAGTATGTCCTTATAATGGATGCGTTATGTTTGAATTCAGTAATAAATCATTGTATACGAAAAATAATTCTGAGTGGAGACGTTGTGTCATACTTGTATAAATAATCAAATTTAATAGTTAAAAATAATTTTAATAATTAAAAATAATTTTAAAAAAATCTAAAAATCTAAAATATCTCGTGGCTATAAATAGCGTGAATTTCGGATAAACTTTTGACGAAGGTAGAAAAATCTGTTGGGAACCTTCTATTAAAACGTCTTATGTTAGCTATGAAAAGAAAAACTTATATGAATTTCTAACTCAAAAATAACTTACAACATTTTAAAAATTTTAAAAATTTCTTGCGGCTGTAAATTGCTCAAAAATAGTCAAAATTGTTTGAATACAAAAATTTCAAGAATCTAAGATTATTTTTCTTTTTAATTACAACAAAATATCTATAAATAATTTTATTTTAAATTTCGGTTTTCCCAAAAGCACCAACTATATTAACTTTTCTATCAGAAGAGATTCTGATCTCGAAAATCGGAGTATTTTTAATATCTAAAAATAAATATATTTTAGTATTTTAGTAGCTGTAACATATCACGTTGTATCATATAATTTATGGACACTCACATTTATTTGATCGATTAAGGAAATTAACGCAATCAAGTATATATTAAATTTAGTCAGAATAAAAAATATTCTGCTATTTCCTATATGCATTGAGTCACATAGTAGAAAATCATTAAAATTAAATTATCTTTACTTGATTTTCACACTGTAGGTATATACTATATAGGTTCATGGAATTCTATTGTAAAATCACGGAATATAAAATGAGTGTAACATGATTCCAAAAACTCCGTTTTGATCATTTTCCAAATAATTTTTGAGTTTATGATAATTACTGCTTTTGTGGTTTTCATATTATATATCTTACAATTATTAATATTATAACGCACTTGAAAATGAATTTCCAAACTTATATAGTAATATACTGAATAGACTCTATTCAATAGAGTACCTGTCCATTATACCTACAGCTAACGGAAATAAATTTAAATATTATTGTATGTAATTTATTATATTTTTACATTAATATTGTTATAATTTTTCGCTGGTCTTGCGTCGGTTTTTTAAAACACATATATGCACGCTTTGTTTTAAATAACTACTATAGTAAATTTTCATTTAGTTGGTACATTTTTCGCGGCAATAAGTTACGTTTATTAATATTCTATTTGCGCACATTATAATAAATTACCATATGATGTTCAGTATGTGGTTCCAACTTATCTGAATATAACTTAACAGACAAAAATATAGAATCATTATAGTGAAAGTAGTGAAACAATTATTTTTAACTGTATAAGCTATTTTAACCGTTTAGGTTCAGTATTGCACAGAATAAGGCGGCGCTGTCAAAGTAATGCGCAAGCAGTCCCGTCAGAATTGTCGATACCGAGGAAAAAAAAGTATTATACAGAATGGTTGACCAATGATTTACCCATCCTTTTTCTTCAATAATGCAGTTATTTAAAATCTGAGTTCTGGAATTTTTAAATATACATACTTAAAGATATTATATGGACGGCTCTACTTTGTACTACTTAAAGATTGACTGCGGTGATACAAACTTCTGGTTTTTGAATGATAACCCTTTTTGTTACTGTAAATTATTTAATGTATAATTTTTCTGAAAATATTTACGTACTATAATCAAAATTCGAAAGAGTGGTTTTTGATTTGTTTAACTTTGCATAATAAATATAATAGGTACATGATAATGGGTTTGAAATATTTAGGGGGTATGGTTATTTCAACATTTTAGTGATTAATATTAATCTATCAACATTAATAATTTGTAAAAATGGTTCAAGTATAACAAATACTGGATCCAATATTACATACATTTTATATATTTTTAAACCTATTTTTAAGGACTATAATTTTGTATATACAAATTTTAATAACTAAAAAACAACTAGTTCAAAATTTTAACTTGGTATATCAACATTAAACAAAATAAAACCACTAAATAATTTCAAGTAAAAAAAGGGTTTTCATTTAAAAAACAAAAGTTCGTATCGCCAAGTATTTTGTACGAAAGTGTCCACTTGTGTAGCACGAAAAATTCAATAATCTTAAAAAGTAGTTTATGTATAATTTATAATTCTAAAAATCTAAATTTTAATAAATTAACTATTTAAGGACAAATTGGAGAAGGTCATGCTTGGTAAATCACCTTGTATAATACACCTATTAAAATTACTTTATAACCGATAGAATAACACATAGGTTCGAATTCAGAATTTTAAACAATTTCTTAACAGTATTTAAATCCTAATCCAAGGAAAATTAAAATGATGGTCAAATTTTACGGAATCTTGTGTTTGAGGGGCTGTATGTAGATTTGTATACTATTATAAACTACCTGAATAGGTAGCTAAATACGATTTAAATAGTTTTATAAGCTACCACACTCAATATCTTGACTTGAATCTTAATTATTGAACATGCAGTTTAATTGTTTTAGTTTTATTTCTTATCTACCAAACACTATTCGGATGCATGAAAAAATGATGTTAAAAACGCAACAAGAGTGATAAATATAGCCTTGTTTAGCACACATAAAGCTGAAATCAAATATGACAGTAATTTAGACTAATCAATTACAATTAACAAGCTATAAAACAACATGACAATTATATTTTCTTTTACAATAATATAATATTTTTATACCATGGTTTAAGAATTTCAGATATACCCACTACTGAGGTATATCCTAAACCGTTTATTACACTCTTAGGTAAAACTCTTAGGTACATACTGGATAAAGCTATAATTTAAAATCTTGAAGCCGATTTGGTCGGCTCGTTTCAAGGTTTATAGAGTATAATCTATAAGCCTTGTGCTCGTTCGGTCCCAATGTCGCCACTGAGCATGCGCAAAACATTACCACAATTATGTTACTGCGCTATCTTTTTCATTTATGATGTATGCGCAATAAATTCATCGGGGCCGAACGGGTTATCATGCCGACTACACATGATATACGCATAGCTCTATCCAATATGTATTAGGTATCTAAGATTATACTCAATATTCTGTATAAAAATTTAATGTCCCTGATTGCATAAGATTACCGTATATAATATGGAATGTCTTTGTTAAACTTTTTTTCCTATATTAAGTTAGTTTATGAAAATACTTGTGTGTCCAAATTGTTAGTAAAAATAATTTTTTTCTACTTTCAGCGTGAAAACCGATATACTGACAAATGGCGCGAAGAGCAGGCTGTTTATAGCCAATGCACAAACTTCTGACTCGGGAAAGTACACTTGTTCACTAACTGATATAGCGAGCACATCAGTTACAGTGCACGTCTTAAACGGTTTGTAAACGTTTATATTCAAATAACTGAACGTAAATAAAATCTATTTTGACTTTATAATCATGATTTAACAATCTGGATTTAGTAATTTGAAGGCAGCATTTGAATTTATCAATTAATAATATTTATTTTATAAATTGTAATTAATGCAAATTATAGTAAAATATTATTTACTTTATATTTATACCTAACCTCATGCAGCTGAAACTATAATTTTCAATGTCATCGAAGTGTATTTGAAATCATATATGTAAATTCAATGTCAATACTTTCCACAGATAATATCATACCTACATTTTATTTGTGGAATTTATTAGTACAAGTATTGTATATAACATAATATAGAAATATATTTATGGAAACAGCTGCACCGTGTTAATTTTAAATTCACGGCAGTAAAATTAATCATTATTAAATACTTAATATAACAAAATATAACATATAACTATAAAATGTATTTTTCAGTTACTTTTATACTTACTATAATATTATTAAACATATTATAATAATGATTACATATTATACTTTATAAAAATTATTTCATAATATTATATAAGACAGTGCTTCTCAAACCACGGGCCTAACGTATATTCCCGTAAGAGTGGGTTTTATTGAACTTTTACCAACTGACAATAAAAAAAATCGTAAGTATAATTCTGAGTAGGTATATAAATAATTTGGTTTCATTGTGTAATTTGTTTAACAAAGAACGGCCAATATGTGGTGTGTCACACGTTTTCAAACGATTCAATAAGATAAAAAATAGACGCCTTAGTTACCACTTTTGATTTAATTACTATATTACTACTGTGCATTCTGAATTCCAAAATAAAACATTATTTTTTTTTTATAAAAGAAAAGTATCAGGACAAAATTAGCAAACAGACTTTTTTTTAAAAAAAACCTACGCATTTAAACGATAAATATCTTAAAGAAAAATTAATTTAAATTAACGCAGACTCCACTCTTGAAACCGAATTTCGTGAAAAAGAACTAGGCTAACTGTCAAAAAATACGACAGTAAGAATCCATTAATTTCAAAAGCCGCCTTAGCTATATTAATTCCTTTCGCATTGACATAATATATCTCTGTGAATCTGTATTTTTTACAAATTAAAATAATGAAACACAATCATAGATCATAGCTTTCAAAGTTCTTCATAGACTTTAGGAGCAAACTTACACATCACTATTTAAATTATCACACCGAACACAGATTTATTATACAGAAACATACAAGATTACCTATCACATTGAAAAATTACAAATTATTTCCTCATTGTGACGAGTTAATACTAATTTATTTATATTTATGCACATTTAAAGTTTAAAATTGTTATAAAATTATTTCCAAAACTATTAAAAACGTAATATGTTTACTATTTATTTTATTTATGTTAAAAATAGTGATAAAAATAGTGTTAAAAATAGTGTTAAAAATGTATGTAAATAAAAAAAAATCCCAGATTATTTGAACAATTATATATAATAGAAAAGAAATTATAGACATTTTGTGGTCATAAAAATGTTACATTAAATTCAGGGGGGGGGCACATTACAAAAAAGTCTGAGAATCACTGAAATAAATATATGAAAAAGTGAAGAACCTATACCATTATATTATGCAATATGCATAATATTATGTAATGAAAATTGCACATTTTAATATTTCACACGAAGCAATTATAATTGAAAAATGTGAAGTTGAAATAATTTAAAATATGTGTAGGTATAAAATATCTGGATTTTTAATATATTTTGTTTTATTATGTTTGTATTTTTGTCTAAGCTTTTCAATTTTATTTTATGGAAAGTGTTAATATAATAATAGGAATACCTAACACTTATTCTGAACCTATATAGGTATTATATATTTATATGAGCACAATAACTTAGCCTATGACGTTTCCACAACATTTTGAAAAGATATGAAAAAAATTCTATGACTAGGTAGTTTAAGTCCCAATTTACTACAACAGATATCAAATAAAATTAGGTTAGCAAGAAACTAAATATTCTCGAACACACCCACACACCAATTAACATGAATACGTTCTAGCAAAATTATGCAGGTTGTAACTTTGTACTGTCTCTGATTCAACTCTTTAGTCGTTAGTTTTTTTTTATATCTAAGTATCATTTAAAAAATTATTAAGTTAAATTATTAATTTCCATTATCAAATCGATTAAAATAAATGTATAATATCCAATATTCCAATTTATATTAGCAGTTTATGGCATGTTATGGTAGGTACCTATATAGTATAAACTTAATAAATCAGCTCAAATATTATTATACGAATAAACAAGTAACTGTTACTAATGATTTTAAACAAAACCATGTGTAATATATAATTCTAATATCATTTAATCGACCCCAGTAAACGTTTTGGCATAGTTTCATATTTTAATAACTAACAAACTCCATTTTATTTCATGTACAATGCATAATGTGACGAAATTTAATGCACCTATATGTATAAGTTATTAATAGAATTGATTGAGAATTTATAACTATCATTTAGACGTACTTTAATTAAAAAATACATTTCTCATAAGTTTTGCTCATTGTCTCTGCATCCTTCTGGGACCAACATTAGTGGATATTAAACAAATTTTTTTAGTGAAAAAATGTCCGCTCGTTGAGAAGGGACCTTCAACTAAACTTAACACTTGTTAATTATTGCAGAGTACCAAAGTTAACACATATCTTTCACAATAATATACCAGTTATTTAGTGACTTGAAATAAATTCCACAGTTAATGACATATTATATACCTACTTAAATATAATATAGTTAACGTATTATATTCATTTTTGCTTTACATGTAGGTATTTGATTTTCCAAAACAAAAAATGTTATACGAATTGCGGTTACCTACGCCAAAAAATAAAACAAAATATTCATCACAAAAATTGATTGGGAAAATGTATGTTTCTGGACATATATAATGATTATGTGTATTTTGTGTTTAGGAGAAACTCCAGCCGCAATGCAACACGGTGGTAGCAATCGGTGTGGCAGGCTACATTCATTATGGGTGATCATCACATTTGCATGGATATTGTTTCGATTAAGTTGACATGATTAATACGCAAATGTGCACTGTGTTCCAGACCGATATGTTACTTATTATTATAATTAACTATTGTTAATTTGAATCATAAAAGGAAAACCAAAATAATCCCGAAAACCCGACGGACATGGATAAATTGATCGATTGATACCGAATGAATACATAATAATATAAAATTATTGCGTATAAATGTATAATATATTATGATATTATACTCGTATGTTGTCTTTGTTGAGTTTTTAATCACTCTGTATTTATATTTGTATTATATAAAACCTATAACTCCTATCACAGTTAATATTACTATTATTATTATTATTATTATTATTATTATACCTACCTAATTATTAAAAGAAAAAAATCAATAAAATATTATACAGATAATTTTAGATGAAAATTTAATATACAGCTTGTATAAATTAAACGATACATATTATACTTCAGAGTTGGTATTTATTTTTTATTGTTTCGTTTGATAGGTGTTTATTACGGGTGTGTTCAAGACCCAACTATATACATTATACATAGAGGTATGTACTTCCTAAGCATATTATAATATATTATATATCCGTACTTATGTCTGTAAAATCTCAAAGAACGTCACTATTGTCAATCTATTTAAAAGTATAAATTAGTAAAATGATAAACCTTTGTATATTATACATTTATACCTACATGAAAGTACAGAACACATTAAAAATGTATAGTATGTGACCTGATCATTCCTAATTATTGTCCATTCGTGTTATTATAGTGTTGTTTAAAAATAATTATTTATTCTTTTCATGGATATTACATTTTATGAAATCCTACGAAATTTAATAACAACAATAAAAAAAACAATTAAAAAAATAAAAATAAATTGTACTTATAAATAAAAATGAACTCCAATATTTTCATAAGTGTAGAAAAAAATATGGAACACAATTATTAAATTTTGTATTTTTAAAATGCTATCCCTTAATAGGATTTCAAATGTTGTTTGTTATTGTTAGTTTCTATTTTAGTAATAATAGATACTATCAAGTATCTCGACCAGATTCTTTTGAGTATCCTCTTTGTGTTACTTACCAAGGATTTTTTTTGAGGATATAGCTAAAATTAGTTAATTCTGTTAGTGGTTTACTGGACATGAAATCTTCTCTAATGAACTTGGGCGAGTTCATTGACTATTTGAATTTTAAAGTCTGTATGAAGAGATGTTACAGCTGTCAGCCATACACAGATGTATTGGAGTGTTCTAATTTATTAAATTATTTGTTTAATTTAATTTAGTTTGATACCGTGGTTTCATAAGTTCAAATAAGTCAAAACAGACCCTAAAATTGTTTTGTATATTCATATATCGTCTACTATTGTATAGTTTTATAAATTAATAAACCACAGAGCAATGAAAATGTATTGGTCAAGTTAGCATAATAGCATTAACACCTGCCACTAATCACCATCGTACATGATTCGAGGATTCAAAAATGTGCCTTCCTATAGTCAGGTAAGACTTTTAACGTTATTAGTAATCTAAATTTAGAATTTAACAGTTAAACGATGTATTTAAAAGTAATTAAACGTTTTCAATAAGTGATTGACAAAGAAATCGTACTTATGTATAATAATTATAATAGTTAATTATTCATATTTTACACTATAAACTCAAATTTTTTTAATTTGAAAATTCACTATAAATTAATTTATTAATGCAATTTTATACCTACCTGCATAATATATGTCATCAGTGATTTTATTACATAATATTATACAATATTATAAAAAAGTGGAATAAAATGTAATAATGCCAACCTAGCTACAAATGATTGGATATTTTTCAGCATTATTGTTAAAATGAAATATTAATATTAAACAGTTTTATAAGTAAACAACGAAAAATCCATATTGTTTCCGTATCGTTTATATAGCCAAATATTTTTTTTTTTACTTTTGGACTTAGACCAATATAGTCGAAAATTGTAGTTCAAAAGTTTTGGTTATTTTTTTCTGGAGAAATGAAACACAGACCGGAACCTACCGACCGGTGTAATGCGCCACAGAACATGGTTTTTTTTCCATTTCAAAGTTTCAAATAAAGCAATAAAAAATAAATTAATTTTTTTCCTAACCAAGTATGATTAAAGTACGGGGATTTAATCGCAATAAAAATAATATTGGTGAACTATTTTCACTCGTAATTCGAAACAAATATTTTATGATGAGAGCAGAAATTGTATACAATGTGAAAAGACAAAAAACTTACTATGATAAAGATGTTTAATATGTATGCTGACTATAATATTATACATATTATTATATTTTACAACACACCGTTGTAACGATAAAATGAAAATATCGGCTTTTGTACAGTTTCACGTGGTAACAAGACCCTGTGGAGAAACGCCATTAGGTCTGATACAAAATAATTAGGTACCTAACAACCTTTTAAAACGCACTGGGCACCGCCACGTTAATATGTATATGCATTAATAAAAAGTAACTTAAAATTAAACAGTAGATATATTATACATATACAATTTATAGTAGGTACCACGATTCTTATTCTGGGTTAATTACTAACGAGCATAATAAATTATTTTACCTGAAACGCTTCGGATTTATTACGTTCGTTTGTACTAATTTACATTTACCTCGTCGCGGATTAATATTCAAGGCGTAGAGATAAAACATCGTCGTCACGTCATAGCTGCAGGCACTCGCGATACACAACACTCGGCTATACAACTTATCAATCAAAACCCACACGTATATTGGAGTATTTTTAACGAAGCGTATTGTTACCGAAAAGATATATGTATAAATGTATGAATATTTTTTTATTTTTTTTTTCAAACGAAATGATGCGTATTGTGTATACCTATGTGGCTATGTATTATATTTTTAAATGTACATTTTCTGTTATCCAGTGTACCTATATACACAGTGCATACACAGTACACACTTCGTAATTTGTACATATATATTATATTTATATATGAGTGTATGTCTGTTGTATATAATATATAGGTATAATATTATGTATATATATCTTGCACGTATATCTGTGCGGTTCCACGAATCTCCCCATTCATTTAGGACTCCTCTCGTGTGCCAATGTACATAAACTAACAAAACCGGGCTTGGCGACGCGAATCACACAAATACGACAAAAAAAGTTAAAAAAAAAAAAAAAAAGAATAAAAGAAGAACAAATAACGATTAAACTCGGTAAACGGATTTTTTATTATTATTTTTATTTTACACGACTTTGTTTTGTGAATGGCTGTAAAATAATATAAAACACGGACGTTGTGGAATAAATTGAAAATTATAATATTATTTTATTTGTGATGTTTTACCAACACGTTGGATGTCAAATGCGATTATAACTAATCTACCACACTTATTAATACGTACAGTACAAAAAGTACAGTTTGTAACTTTTATACATATTAATGTTGTTGGCTTACTTGCAAATAAAAATAAATTATTTATTTATTCCAACATATTATTAAGTATGATATAATAATATGTGTATTATAATTTAATATAACGTACATATTGTTAATTTTTCACGGAGTAAAATTTCGCTAATAAATTACGTTCAAATCCACACGAAAAACAATGGCCCGTCCGGGGGTAAATAATGTGACTATGTTATAGTCGCAATATAACCGCTCCGACGAAATTCCAATTTTTCATCAGCATTGGTAACGAAGTTTTTGAATTACCATTATTTACGTATTCACTGTCGCGTCGTCGCTGAAGTTGTTTGTATATAAACTACGGTTGTGGTGGTAGCAGCAGCGATGGCCCTTAACGATTAACGATGCATGTATGCAACTCCGTAGCCAAACCAAATATTTGGAGGGGAAAACCGAACTTTAAGAGTGAATGTAGTATGAAAAATAAAACTATTATTACTATGACAATTATTATTTATTTGTGCATGTTGATTACAATTTTCATAACTTGTCACTGACCAGAATAGCATTACAAATTTAATTATTTAATCGTAATAGTATACCTACATTGCTTTAAATATAATTAAGTATAATTGATAAAACTGTAATTTTGTGCACAGATAAAAACACGTAAAGAAATCCCTAGTGGCTCATACACAAGTGTAGATGTGTAGAATTATTTTATTTTTAAAATGTTATAACTTAGGTAGGTACCTAATACATTTGGTCATAGAATAATTCTCTTGCCAGTTTTATTCTACGTTTTATGTATAGGATATACATTTCTTAGTTTAAAAATCAGGGGGGGGTGGTAATGGTCAATCGAGGAGTCCAAGCGTACTTTTAACCACTTAAGTTTTGGTGTATATTATACGCTCGCAATCGCAACCTATACCATATGCTTTTCCAGTGCACCTAAAATAACTCAGAGTTATTCATATTAATTATAATTATTTAGTCGCAAATACGACGCACGAGATACGATAGGGTGATAAAATATATTAACAATATTAAACGCAAGTTTCCGCGCATCACTGTAATAATAATGTTATAATGCAATCCGGATTAAATATTACAATATTGATTTTGATTTCCTGCACAATGGACAGCGTTTAGTGTGCTTTAATGATAATAATAATAAAAAGAACAACAACAACAACATTGTCCACCGCATTAACTAGTTTAAAAGTTAATTTTTTTAACTTAGTTAATTAACTAAAGAACTTAATAAGTTTAATTGACTGATGAAATAACTTATCTTTTTCAGTTGATTTAAAAATAAACCATCAAATTAATATAAAAAAGTTTTTAAATTGTTGGTTTTATTTTTCAAGGATGGAAAACGATAATGATTATTACGTTTTTAATAAACGTTTTTAAAAATGTTATTATTCTATACATATAATTTCCAATTAACGTTTTTTATAGTAATTTTATTTTTTAATTATTTTTTTTTTAGATATAATATTAATAAAATTATATTCTTATAGCTCATAAGTTATAATAGTAACGCACAATACAGGAATGCACTTAAATGTTAAAATTAATTATTCTTAATATTTAAATTTTAAATTAAAATTATAATTTATATGAAAATGAGAAAGTTTTAAATTATAACTTAATTTTAAGTTAAAGGGTTATAAAGATAAACACTGATTAAAATAAAATTTATTGTCAACAATTATTAGTATCAGATTTATTAATTTTTCGATAACAGAAATATTTTTTTTTCGTGGTATAACAATATAATTTATTTTCGTTTTTGTTTATGATTTCATTATTATATTTTTTTGTTTTTGGGATTTTTCGTTATCGTTTTACAATTGTCTTTTGTTTTTGTTTTACTAGTTGTTTTTTTTTTTTTTTTTTTATAACGTTTTTAAAAACGTTTTCCATCACTGGATTTTTTACAATAATGAATTGATTGGATACCAGCTACTTCAGTATACCTGGTTTTAAATACAAATAATCTAGTAGGTACAATAATAGAATAGTATTAATACTATAACTTCCTGTTTTCCTGATAAAATAATATTGTTTTTAGATCAACACAAAAAAGGTTCTTTACGTGATCCACTTACTAATTAAAAAAGTAGATAAACATTTTTTTTAATGAGTTACACAAATATTTTATTCCATATCAACTTTAAACTTAGCTAGTTAAATGTATTATATTATGTTAACTATAAACTTTCTCACCTTTTGACATAGGTATCATTTTCGCTCATTTTTGGTATATTATAATATTCTATTCTTTCAGTGATGATTATTTTTAATTGTTTCGACAAATTTATTTTGGTGAACGTTTTATCCTGACGTGCGTACTATAGAGGGAGCATTTTTTATATATATAATATGATATATTATGTTCGTTCAATCGATCTTGTTGTTCGGTTTCCTTTTCTTTTTGACGTTCAGTAACAAATAATTGTACTATCAAACATGATGAACTGGGACTAAAAATATGTCGAGTCTTAAATGATGGCCTAAAATATTAGTACAAGATGATGCATTACGTAATATAGTTTTAAGGAAGATTATTTTTATCTCTTCACCTTAAATAAGAACATGTCGATGATCTAAATAATTGTTTACAAAACTTACATCATTGTTGATGTCCATAAAATGCATTTTTAATTATATTTTCAAACAATTTTAAATAATTATATCATCAAATAGCGATAGGAAAATTAAAGCTTCACTTTATTATTTAAAAGTCTGTTTCCACATAATATATTTTGACTAATGGGTCACCGAATAACTTTGACTTTTCAGAAAACCCTTCGGTATGCCAACGGTTGTTTCGCTACTGAAAACTATTACGATGGAAATTAATTCATCAAAAATGATTAAAACCACAATTATGTCCAAGAATATCGAACTTATAACTTTAAAACGAAAGGGTCAATTTTATAAAGTTGTTAAAACCTTATGAAAAATATTAAAGATAGTTATACCCAGCAATATATTTTCTATGTAACGCATATTTCTATTGCAAAATATGTATCAATTTCTCATCAAAAATATTAAAAATAAAAGTTTACCACGCATTTCACAAATGTTTTTATTGTAATTTTTCGGTATATTTTCATTTAAATAATTTTACTTTTCTTAAATATAATAGGTACCTAAAATTTAATTTCAAAGTAATTGTATTGTATATTTTATTCGTTAATATTTATAACATCAAACTTCAAAAAGACTGTGATAATTACATAATTAATATGTAATAGATATTTGCGTTAATTTCATTTTTAATTCACAATACTGATATGTGCGATGTACTTACTATACTAAATAATATTTATTATGATGCATTTTTATCATTGCATCAAAAAAAATAAACAATGCACAATTATTTTTTAAGCCTGTATGCATTAAAATATATTATTCAAACAAAAACAATTGTGATGAGTGTCTTACGTATTAATACATTACTTTGAATTATTTATTACTACAGACATCAAAACATCAAACAAAGTGCACTTGACCATATAACACCAGAGTTTAGAAATAAAGGTTAGACTTAAAATTAAAATGTAAAAATAACTTGTGAGAGAAAAAACAAAATATCACGACAGCCAGAAGCTCCAAAATCCAAGTAAATTACAAAACGGCTTAAATAAACTATAACTGAAACTTAATAATTCTATTGAATTTAAATTATACCTAGGTATTCAGTAAATTATAATACAGCGTTAACTATAAATAAATCAAGGAAGTTTACTGCCTTATAATATTATAACATCTAGACATTAAAATAAGAACAAAATATAATACATTTTAAGAATGTTTCCAACATTTTTTAATTGATACTTGTTAAAACAATAGAGTTTCGCAGGTTCTCTGTATTACATTTATAATATTATAACACTCGAATTACAAAAATTCTAAAACATAGTATGATAAGAAATGAAGAATGCCAAAGTATCATTATGACAATCAAGGCATTATAAAAATAATGAAAATGAAAAAGTTTATTCATTTCTTTGAATGCAACTCGGTATAAAATACGTGCAATTAATTAATGATATTTATTTGAAGACATATTTATTAAATAATGTTCAAAGGCGAATTGGGAAAGCGCTCTGGTAGCGAACAATTTCAATTTACCTGATTACAAAATAGTCCCGGTTCTGTTTAGTTTTCATCTTATCTCAATCTATATTTATTTCTCCAATAAATTCGATGTATAAGATGAGCAACCTCGATTCATTTACAATTTTAAATGTATGGGGATTATAAATAATATTATTTAATTTTAGATATTTTAAAAAGAAAATAATAAATACTATTTTCAAGGAACCTTATGACGTAACAATAACGAGTTTCTCGTAAAATAACAAAGATCATATTAAAAATATAATCAAATATGCAATTCTGTGTAAAATGCAAATGTTACTCTTCATCCATGCAAATTGAATGATGATTTTTTCAGTTTTTATTTTATTATTATTCTTACATCTCTATGCCTTACATATTTCAGAGATTATTTTATTTAATACAATATATAATTAGTTATAATGGCAAATTCATTATATCAGTAATAAGTTAAATAGGAAATTGTCTAAACAATATTTTAACTATGACTGAAAATCTTTAAAAACCATTAAACAATATTTTTAACAAACTAATAATTTGTAATTAATGCTATGTGTAATTTCTTGATCATAAATAAATAAACTTTACTAGATATAATCTTACGATCGCAGTGATTCATCATTTTCAAATTTAAATTGACAACGTGCCCGTCAAAACGATCCCAACCCCAACACAGTTTCTGTGGGTTAATATAAAGTGAGAAAATATGAAATTTCATCGAATATTTTCGTATCTCGTTTTTTGTATACTATTTTGTAGTTTTTACTATTTAGATTCTGAGCCACTTGTTTTATTTAAATTATTTACATGTATACGTGACCATTTTTTCCACGTAGACCAAAAGTTATTCTAAAAGTTTTACGTATGGCATTTTTATAGTTATTAAACGTCATCCAGATGACAATTTAAATGGCTATTTTTTCCAAAGTAGTTTTCCTATGAAAAATATGTAAAAAAAACTACTGAAGAGTTGCAAGATTCCGGTGAATATGTGTAAAAAGTGGTATAATGTAGTTTCGACGTAAAATATCTAAAGAATAAAAGTGCCATGACGTGAGGTTGTGAATAGTCGTCCATCAATTTCAATTTTAAAAGGAAGGGGAACTATTGCCAGTTAAGGGTTAGAAGATCTTCATGAAAAAAATACATCACCACATCTTGTATAATAGTGTTATCTAATA
Organism: Acyrthosiphon pisum; assembly: GCF_005508785.2. Taxonomy (NCBI): domain Eukaryota; kingdom Metazoa; phylum Arthropoda; class Insecta; order Hemiptera; family Aphididae; genus Acyrthosiphon; species Acyrthosiphon pisum. The sequence continues at coordinate 4,238,827 of NC_042495.1, read as the reverse complement.
AAATTTAAGATGTATACCCAAACCAGGTTATCGAAAAAATATGCATACCTACCTGTCAGCTGTCATACTGTGTTTGAACACTTTGAACTGTCTTTTATCAACGATATATTAAACTTATATTAATATCATAAATTGACATTTGATTGCATGATAATAATATAGGTATAATGTTTATTAATTTAAAATTGTTCTATAGGAAAAATAATCGTGATAATATATTATTATGAATAAATAAAAAAATAAAGTGTAAGATAATATATACTTTACTTTATCGTTAATATTTGATAGTATCAGAAAAGCTGTTAAAAAAAATTTAATTTATTTGGTACCTTCGTGTAATTACAGCATATACAACAAAACGTGTATACAATAAACCTCGAAAATTCTAAACCCAACCAGATTGGACAATTAAAACAAATATCCATCAAACCATATATTTCATTAAAAAAAAAATATATATATATATATATATAAATCTGATTATAAAAAAACATGCTCTTTGGAAATATGTATTAATTAAATTAAACGTGCAGTCAAACGCACAATGTACGTGGCGCAATGTCGAACGGTGACAATAATTATATCACTCAATTTTTTTTTCGATGTATACCACCTACTATAATATAGCCTATAAATTATTTCAGGGATATTCATGTGTTTACTATAGTTCAAACCAACAACAATTTTAAACATATCATCTTTATTGATTTTTACATTATTAAATTTGTTATTATTAACACTGCGCCCATACAATGAGTACCATCGAAATAGTACAATAATATCAATTTTATTGTAAATAAAAACACTTATAACAATAATTACTAATGGTCTATATACATTTATAATTTATTTCAGTAAATTACATAATTATCGGAAACAAACAAATATCGAACAATAGAAACGACCGTTTATGGTATATATTAATATACTGCTCAATGCAAATAACATTTATTCACTAGAGTGTGTATATTTTAAGAGGCATTTTGAATATAATATGCATTATGCATGTTATAGAATTGGGCACGTGGAGTCCAAATTTATAACTTAACTATTGTCTACACAATGCAAATACTGCATTTAACTGCCACTGAATTATGTCATTTTACCCAAAGAAAGAATTTAGTACCTAACAAAAAATGTAATTATGGAGTATTTTCAGGTGTAATGGTGTGCTTCACTACTACAGTATTTATATTTTTATTATAATATTATAATACATGCAACTGTAGATGAGATTATATCGGAGTATAACGTTATTCACCAATCATTAATATTATATTTTGACTATCGTGATTTTTTAGTGAATCACCTTAGTAACCGTACGAAAGGGGAAATGTTGATAATGATCAGATACCTGCGGGATATATTTTATGAATAATGATCATTCTACTGTTTTACTATGACCGAACGAGACAGGTTCAGGTAAACCCACTGATTAAGATAGATCAAGAATTAACAACCAAAAAGTTATAATTTTGGACAGGGACAGATCCAGGTTGTCGTAGCTCCTCCCTCCCAACAAGACATATGAGTGCCTACTACTAGACACAATACCACATTGATTTGTAAATACTAAAAGTCTATAAATGCTGTATTTATAGTCAATGTATAATTTATTTGTGTTGTAACAAAATTGTTACACCCCCTTCCCAGATCTGCATGTACTCTGGATCCGTGCCTGATGTTGGAGTACAGATGTAGTAATTATTAGGAGCGCATTAAATTAAAATTGGATAGTCCTCTGATTTATTGGATTATTTTGTTGGACTTTCGTAGATGGAACTTTTTTCTTTAGAAAATTTAATCCGACATCACAACTTAGGCATTGATTATAACGATTATACATTTTTTCTCAAGTACAAATTTTGATCTCAATTTATTGAACTTGATTGGAGATCTCCCCAATTTTGTCAGAATTAATTTTCGTCAATAGAGCTTTTTTTGAAGCTTGTGTGATTAATTTCAACAGTAGATACAACATAGCTTTAAAATAAATTGGTCTTGTATTATGAACAACGTGCATATCTAGTTAATATTGTTTAAAACGATAATTAACTATGTACCTATTCAGTCAATAACGTTATTTTTCGTTTGACGTAATTTACCGTAACATAAACATAATATACGATAATACGATATAAGTACTATTATATAGGTACATATATATCGAAGATGCGTGTGTCGCCTTATATTATTTCTGCATTATCATGGAGTTCCACCATATATAACTATTTTTGATTACTTTACAAAATGTTTAATAATAATCCTCCGGCTCGCTAAATACACGCGTGTACCTTGGTAGTCTCGGTTCATCTCTTGTTCCGAGTATTGCTACCAGGTCATCGCGGGTTAAAGTAAATTGTAAAATATATTAAATTCATATTTTATTTCAATAAACGTCAAATAATTGTACTCGGTATAACTAATAAGTGTACTGTCTGTAGATTATTAATATAAGAATCTTTTCGTATTCCTCCGTTTGGTTTTAATATGTCACTGATACACCGTATATCAGAGGTAGAAAACGTCTTACAGTCAATACCACGTATCACAGATAAATAGATAGATAGTGATTAAAAGGATAGTTCAGACAGAGGATTAAAGATATAAAGTATTGTAATGCAAGTTGAATTTTTAATAATTTAATTTAGTGCGAACATGTTGATTTCAGTTGAACTGAAAAACTTTCTGGGTAACAGTTGTAAACAAGTAACCAACAAGCGGTTTCGTTTTTTTGTTTTTTTAATATTCGTAGTATTTAATAACTATTATATCTATAGTATATTTGTTAAGGGTGAGCACCGTACAGGAAGTGCGACCGCAAACTGAGCGCCCAGCGTTTTTTTTTAGTGGTATTATATTATAAGAAATATTTCATCTATTCTTCTTGATATTTATAAATATGGTGCACTCTTCGTCTAAAAATAATAATGCCGAATTAATGATTAAAACAATTTTTTTGTTGTCCAGGAGTTTGGGTGCATTGCAATTATAAACTGCACAGTTTTCTAAAATCATAGCACCAGTATATTTACATAATATACATCATTTGGTATTTCTTAAGACAGAGATTATCTTTAACCAACATTTTTTAAGGTGCATTTTTAAAGTCACTTATTAAATCCTTGCTAAGGCCTATAAGTTATAAAATATAATATTATGATATATTCTATTCTCCAGATCTTTAACCGTAGACAAACTCAACCAATGTAGCCAAGTAGGTGCTCGATGCTTTGATAAACTTATCCGTCTATTTGTATAGATGATTAAGATTCATCGCATTGGTGCAAGACGCTACTACTATTGAGTAGACATTTTAATACTGTTTTATTTTTTTTAAGCG
>NC_042495.1:4233901-4235384 GCF_005508785.2 Acyrthosiphon pisum | reverse complement strand
TATATTGTTTCAAAGGCAGATGAAAAAAATTAAAAATCTTCAGTCACATTTTTTTTTTATAAGCATCTTAAATACAAATATTGACAAAATATGGAAAATGACGAAAATTTGCAAATTATTTTTAGTTTGAAATTCATAAAAAATTGTCTTTTTAAATCAAAGATTTGAAAATGTAATACATACAAGATTTCTCAAAAGTTTGTCTACCTTTTTCAAAAAAAAAATGTCTACAAGCAATTCAAATTAAATTTTTATGAGCGTTTGAAATTCATATTTTTACATTCACTCATTTTATATTCACTCGATTTTTCACGTTACGATTTTCTTATTTTGTTGTAAGAAAAAAGGAATGACTGTAGATACTTGAAAATTTCACTGAATGTTTATATTTACATTTTCTATATACGATAAAATTTTGAAAATAATTTGACTCTTTTTGAGCTGTTTACGGGCATTGTCAGTTTTCAATTTTTTTAGTTATTTTTTCTATAAATATCAATAAAGTTTTATCTGTTGGGCCAAAAAGTGTAAAAAGTTAATACAAGGCTTCTGATACATTGTTACAATAGTAGTTGAAAAATATAAAAAATATACAGGTACAATTTCTTTTTATAAGCATTTAAAGATCGAATTTTGAAAACATTTATCAAATTTAAAATTGAATAACTATTTCATAGTTAAAAATGTATAAAATGTTCAACTTTTATATCTAAGGATTGAAAATTTAATACAAGATTCCACGTATGTAGTTTATTCTGTAACCAAAAAATCTAAAAAATATAGAAGCACAGTTTATTTTTATAGTAATTTTAAGTTCAAATTTGGACGAAATTATTATTTTAGTTATTTTGTTGTGATTGTGTAATATTATTCATGGGTACTTGAAACTTCTAAAGTATACTATTTTATTATATCTATGATAGTACAATGGTTTTTTGTTGATGTATAACGTGTTATAAGTACCTAATGGATATTGTGATATGATTAATTTGGAAATTATTATAGATCAATTTTTTTTTCAATACCATAGATAAGTATAAAATATGTCTTATACCTAGACTGACATACCATCTCCGCTCAGAATCGTTTTTTTTTCTACAATAATATTATATCATTGAATTCAAATTTAATACCATCCATTATACAGTGACCCACTTGTAACCTACTGTACAGCAGAGCGAAATCCACTTACCCACCTTTTAGATTCTGAACGAAGTGATGAATGTATTGATTTTACAATGATGTGTGTTTTTTTTTTTTTTTTTTTTTTTTTTTTTGGGGCTGACGACAACTTTTGTAACAGTAAAAATGCTTCGATTTTCAAAAGTTGTACCCTTTCTGGAAGGGAAGTGAATCTAGTTGGTACTTTGGGAGGGTCAAAAGTGAAAATTTCCCAATACTTTTCACAAGCGGCGGGAAAAACCTTAAAAAAATAACGGAAAAACGCGGATTTTTACGCAAAACCCATATTTGACAAAAACGA
>NC_042495.1:4230455-4232377 GCF_005508785.2 Acyrthosiphon pisum | reverse complement strand
GCTCCTAACATATTTTTACAATAGCAGTTGCAAAATAAAAGGAATACATTGTCACAATTTTTATTTATAAGCATTTAAAGTTCAAATTTTGACAACATATTATGTAAAAATCACGAAAATTCGTAAATTATTTTATGCTAGAAATTCATAAAAAATTTTCCTTTTATATCTAAGATTTCAAAATTTAATACAAGGCTCATAATATATTTTTACAATAGCAATTGAAAAATAAAAGAAATATATAGTCACGATTTTTTTTTTATAAGCATTTAAAGTTCAAATTTTGACTAAATACGTAAAAATTACGGCAATGTTCAAATTATCTTAGACAGAAATTCATAAAAGTTTTTCTTTTTAAATCTAAGATTTGGAAATTTAATACAAGGCTCCTAACATATTTTTACAATAGCAGTTGCAAAATAAAAGGAATACATTGTCACAAATTTTATTTATAAGCATTTAAAGTTCAAATTTATACGAAATATGTCAAAATTGCGAAAATTTGCAAGTAATTTAGTGGTTGAAAAATCGTAAAAATTTTTTCTTTTATAACTAAGTTTTTAAAATTTGGTACAAGGTTCTCCATAAGTTTTTCTTTAAAAATAATATATTCTAGACTGACAAATCATCTCCTTTCAGAATCGTTTTTCGTATACAATGATATAATATCATTGGATTCAAATTTAATTCCATCCATTACAGTAACCCACTTGTAACCTACTGTACAGCAGAGCGACATCCACGACTTACCCGCCTTATTTTTAATTAATATTTTAAAGTTTACAGGCTTAATATATTGTACTTTAAATAACAGTGTGAAATAGTTGTATATGAGCGAATTATTAACGTATGCACTAATAACAGAACTAGTGGTAGAAAAATGAACTACGGTGTTCATTAAAGTAGACTGAATAATTTGATTTTTATAATACTTGTAAAATATTTGTATACACTTTAAAAACACTTACGAACTCTGAAATAACACGACTTGACACTTGAACGGTAGTAAAGGGACTGATCTCATATTGCTTTATGCAAGTACTGCCTTGAATTCATCGACAATGTTCGGACGTGTCACTATAATAGGCTTGTACAGGTCTGTAGTCGGATGATGTTGTTTGGGCGTGAGGACGGGTGGCGGGGTGTAAAATATAATTTAGGCTGGTACTCTGTTGGATTGAAATGTTTTATTGTTATAATTGTGACTATGTGTAAGTTTGTATGTAATTTAATGAACAAAGGCCTAGGCGGGTGGTTGTCTTAGTAGTGTATTGGTACGGGTACGCGGGTATACGCCGTATACCCATCAGAAGATTTTCGATTTTCGGCGTATACCCAAGGTAAAATCTTATTTTACGGGTATACGCTTCCAAAATAACCAGAAAACCAAATAAGATTTAAAATTTATTTAATAATTCATATAGGAAAAAAACGTTATTCGTTATTATATGTATTAATGAATTACTTATCAATTGAGGTAGGTATTGAATATAAGTTATATAACAATATGCGTCGTGTTTAATGTATTTTAAGACTTTAAGTTCAATTTAGTAAACCCAATATTGAATACAAAAAATCTATGTGGAAAATTCTATAGATTGTACCTATAATAATAATGTTATTATTATTTTAATTTTTTTGACATTCGAGTTGATTTTGTTTTATTTTCTATTGTTACATTATAAAAAAATTAATAAAATAATGTTAAAAACTATGTACTAATTGAACTGCAATAACGATATATAATATATACGATGATATAATTTGATCGTTTAGGTTACGTACATATTTTATTGGTGCGTATACCCATAAATATATTTACCAATACACCACTTAGTGCTACTAAGTGGAATATTGGAATCGTCCCTGCGTGTGTGTGTGTGTGTGTGTGCGTGACATTCCGATGTATAACCGTATGATTT
>NC_042495.1:4210896-4229785 GCF_005508785.2 Acyrthosiphon pisum | reverse complement strand
AGACAGTAGAACAATTATATTTCTGTATAATATATTGTTACTTTTGAATACAACTTCAGGTATTTATTTATTATTTTTATTTTATATTTATTTATATATTGACATATTGTTACTTTAGAATATAACTTAAGGACTAAGGTATAAATTAAATACATTTTTATATTTCATTTATTTATATTTCTGTATAATATATTGTTACTTTTGAATACAACTTCAGGTATATAGTAAATATATTTCTTTTAAAACTTATTTATTATATTTATTTAGATACTGTTATTATAACTTTAGGTATAACGTAAATATGATTCATGTTTTGTTTCAATATATAAATGTATAAATGTAATCACTAAATTAATACATTTATATGTTGGTAAACTTTTAAATAAAAAAAAAATATATACATATATTTATGTATATACCTATATATTAAACTACCTATATTAACGTTAAAAGAATAAAATATTAAGAAAGGTTTTCTGTTATCAATTACAAATAAATATATTATAATAGTTGTTAGGTTTTTTTTTATGTTTTGCCCCCCCCCCCCCTTATGAAAAATAGTTCCTGCGCCACTGATAATATGTATATATGAAACTGTTATTATTTTTTTTAAAAATAATTAAAAATGAATTTTACATAATAATTATAAAATTAAAATTCGCAATTTTTATTTGTATTTTTAACCACCCAGCTCCATAATAAATGTTTAGTTATGGCTATGTTAGTAGCGCTATGCTGCTCATCAATAATCGACAAACTGGCCCATAGTGAAAATAATAAAATTTGTATATAGGTACGCCACTGGTGCTTTGATTACCAAAATTAGTTTTACTATGCGGAATATTTAGGTTGTTATTATTTTTTAGTCTAGTTTGGTAATCATGTGGTGGTTGATAATCCTTAATTAAGTTTATAATTTTATACATATATAATAAAGTTTGACGTTCATATGATATCCTAAAGGGTTGAACATATAGTTAGAAATATTATAGATAATATATTTAGATTTAGTTAAGTTCAATTGAAGATTTTTTTTCTATAAATATTAATAAAGTTTTATCTGTTTAGCCAAAAAGTGGAAAAAATTAATACAAGGCTCCTGATATATTGTTACAATAGCAGTTGAAAAATATTTTTTTTTATAAGCATTTAAAGATCGAATTTTGACAAAATGTATCAAATTTAAAATTGAATAATTATTTTGTAGTTGAAAATTTATAAAATGTTCAACTTTTACATCTAAGAATTGAAAACTTAAAACAAGATTCCATGTAAGCAGTTAATTCTGTTACCAAAAAATCTAAAAAAATACATAAGCAGTTTATTTTATTACATATTATTCGAGGGTACTTGAAACTTCTAAAGTATACTATTATAATTCTATGGTAGTACCACGGTTTGCTGTTGATGTATAACGCGTTATAAGTACCTATTATAGCCTATAGGTCAATTTTTTTTTTAATATCATAGATAAGTTTATATAATATGTCTTATATCTAGACTGACATACCATCTCCGCTCAGAATCATTTTTCTTATACAGTGATATTATATCATTGAATTCAAATTTAATACTATCCATTATACTGTGACCCACTAGTACAGTGGCATAGCGAATCATGTTTTTCAGAAGCAATTGCTTCTGGTTTCTGGGGGGTGGTGGTGGGTCATAAACTCATAAAGCCTATATACACGGTCAGTCTTTGAACTTTATTTTGGGTGCTACCCCACCCCCCTATTTGAGCATATGAGTATCGTATACATCAATTGGAGTAGGGTGGGGTAGGTCATAAATAATTTGTTTGCTTCTATATGATAAAAAGTTTACTACGCCCTCGCACAAATAACCTACTGCAGAGCGATATCCACTTACCCACCTTTTTTAAATTTAATATTTTGATAAATGTCGTCAAAAATTGAACTTTAAATGTTTATAAAAAAAATTGTGCCCATGTATTTTTAATATTTTTCAACTGCTATTTAAGCAATATATCAAGAGCCTTGTATTAAATGTTGACTCTTTTTGGCCCAACAAATAAAATTGTATTGATATTTAGGTATAGAAAAATTAATAATTAACAATATATATTATAAAATATCCACACTGACAAAACGTCACTGAAAATTGTTTTTTTTATACATTGATATTATATAATTATTCATTGAATAATTCAAATTTAATACCATCCATTATACTGCAGTGACCCACTATTTTAACTTACTGTACAGCAGAGCGACATCCACTTACCCACCTATTAAATTCTGAGCCAAGCGATTAATATGTATTGATTTTATAATATGTTTTTTTTTGTGTCTGTCATCACCTTTTAGGAGTAAAAATGCTTAGATTTTGTTCAACAGAGTATTTTATGATAGGAAAATGAATCTAGTTTTGGGAGAGGGGGTTCAAAAGTAAAATAATATATAATAGTTTTCGAAAGTGTAGGGAAAAACAAAAAAAAATTAAAGAAAAACGGAAATTTTTAGCCAATCGATTTTAGTTTTTGGTGTAACTCTTTAACAAATAACCGTATCTACGTGACATTTTCAGCGGTTGTTTTATGAGCATTTTCTATACAGGATAAAATTTTCTATGAATGTCAATACAATTTTATTTGTTGGGTAAAAAAGTGCCAAATACAGGCTCCTGATATATTGTTATAATTAGGGTTTTAAAATTTCATGAAATTTATTTTCTTGAAATATTTAATTTTGATGAAAAATAAAAATAAAATGTTTATTCTATCTAAAAGTTTATAGTCGTCAACTTCTAAGTGAACATTTTTAAAAGTTTGTTTATTGTATGAAACAAAGAAAATATGTAACATATTTACATATAATTTATAAGTTGTTTAACTGTATACTACTTATAATAAATTATATGAACTAAGTATTATAATGAGCCCAGAGCACCTTCGCATCACTCAGCCACATACACACACACACATTATACGACTTTTGTACACTTTATAATTACTGAAAAATGAAAATACACTATTATTTCATTCATTGTTGGAATTGACCTCAAGTTTATTTCAAACCATTATCTTTTGGATGGCTGATGGTTCACATACAATATTTTAAAACTCATGTAAAAAAATGTTTTTATTCTCAAAATAAATGCCAGGAATATTTTTCAGCACTACATAATATAGAATATACAAATATCAAATAATAAATCAACAAAAATAATATGTTTTCCTTTAATTCTAAGTGTGTAATCAATTTATTGTTTCTAATCATCTATAACGGAACATGCATAAAAAAAGAAAAATATTTTTCATAATTTCATTGAAATATTTCAAGAATAGTGAAATTTTCAATTTTGAAATATTTCAATTTAAAAATTTCAAGTGAAATATTTCATATTTAGAACCCTAGTTACAATAGCAGTTGAAAAAATATTAAAAATACATAGGCACAATTTTTATTATAAGCATTTTAATTTATGAGTTTGAATTTGACAAAATTTATCAATTTTAAAATTAAAAAATGATGTAGGTAAAAATGTATAAAATGTTCAGCAATTCAATGGTGTGTGTTGTTCGGGTATAGGTTAAGTTAATGGCATAAGTTCCGTATTAAAGAATTGTCAATTTCTCGTATTTGGTGATGATATAAAATCATTCCTTCGCATTGATTCATCATATTATCTCGTGACTGTGGACTACTCCAGAGCGAACTAATGCCTTGGTAACTTGGTCTAGACAGCTTAGCTTGGGACTCTGTATTCCTAAGTGTATCGTTTTATGTCATTCACGCGTTATCATAGTCCTATTCGGCATGATTATTATTTAGTTGATGGTATCAGATTAAGTTTTTCTGGTAGCAATGTTGTTGACCTAGGTGTCACATTTGATCGCACTCTAAGTTTTAATGTCTATATAGAAATAATCACGTGCAAGGCTTTGAAAATGTTTGGTTCCATCATGAGAATTTCATCTGAATTCAGTATAGTTCGTTCCCTGCATATTCCATGGAATATTGTGTAGTGATTTTGGACCCTACGTGACTCTTGCCAAATTGAGTTCAGCTAACATTTTTGAAATTTGCATCTTTTGCTCTGCGCACGATTATACACCAGTTCTAGGGAAATTAAATTTAGAGGCGTTGAGTGTTAGAAGAACCAACGCTAACCTAGTTTTCTTATCGAAACTCATGAGTGTTTCCGGTGCTAATTTACGTAATTTTTCTCCTTTCCGTGTACCGTTCTGTTCGAAAAATTATTTATATAAGGAACCCGTTTTGTAAATGATGAAATAAGAAAATGAGACCCATCACTTCTAAACAATTTTTTTTTGTGTCAAAATGTTTTTATTATATATTATTATCTTATTTAAGTGCTACGTAAGGGCCTGTCCCGTTTATTATTATAATAAATAAATAAATAAATAAATAAAATAGCCAGTAGGTAGTAGCATAGGCGTGCTCAAGGGGGGATGGTTTAGGGGGTTCACCCCCCTCATATGGACACTTTAAGTACTTACAAATAATTATGATAATTTATCGGGAACAAATCTAGCTTAGCACCAATGCTAATTTTTCAATTTTTTTTTTTCGAAACTTTTATATTACTAGTTAATAAAAACGATGTTGCTAAAATGAATTGCCGAAAATTATTAGTTTGTCAGTTAAAGCCTTACAAAGTTCAAGATTTTTTGGTGTTTTACCGTGCATTTGTACAAGTTAATATTTTACCACGCGTTTAGAACTTTACTGTTTCACTAAACAACCTTTTTATTCAATTTTTTTGTACAATAGGTGTCCGAAAAAATTTTTAAAATTTGCGTGGGCGTTATAAACTAGATTTATAACGCTAAATTTAACAAATATTTTGTTTGACAAAAATTTCAAACATACAGTTTAATTGTCACAAAGTGTCACTGGCAACGTCAAAATAACAATTGGGTAGGGGTATCTACATTTTTGTTAATTTCCGACCAATTTATTCATTTTTTCTTACAATACTTACAAAAATAGTAAAAACTACCGAAAGATAACAGAATAAATTTAAGTCAACACAAGTATAGTGTTATTTGTTTATGTTATGAGAATACAATATCAAACATCATATTGAGAACGAGGACAGATTTTTTTATCATTCATGAATTAGTTTGTTCTCATAGACTTAAAAAATATACAATAAATCAGTGGGATTTGTTTGAAATTAAGTAGAAAAGAAATAGAACTTATCACACCATGATTAGTATTAAAATGTTGAAACATTTTAGGTTTCAATAAATTACATAATTCCGGACACATACATTATATATTATAGTAATAAATTATTATTCATTGACATAATATTATATTGAAACCTATAAATGAACAGATGAATGTCTATTAATTTAAAATAAAATAATAAATAAGTATAGAAATAATATCGAAAAGGCCATGTATTTATAATTATAGGGAAAATTATGGACAAGTAAAATAAATTCTTTAGTATTCTTAATTGCTTACACATTTATATTGAGTAATTATAAAATATAGGATTATTAATATTACCATCTAGTACAAATTAAAGTAGGATACTAAATATATTTATCTGCTTAAGCTATAGTATACATAAGCAACAACTACTTCCTCATTATCTTATTTTTATACTAACATTTCTTATGAACACTAAACAGTTTTCACTATCAGTACAAAAGAATATAGAAAGTAATCTAATTGTCTACAAACATAAACCATGTCATATTTAATAAAACCCATTGGAATATAATAATAAATGCAATAACCTTAATTAATAATAGGTTCACTTTGCACCAACAGCTGAATACTAATATAGTAGTATAATTAATAATATATTATTTTTATCATAATTGTGAATATATAATATATATTATTTACTACGAATCTTAAGTTTTACTTCACACAATTTTACAGTCGAATATTATTCAAATTGTAAATTACATTCACAGAATGGTTTTTCACCAATGTCAATATTAAGTAAGCGGTTGATTCACTTAAATTTAGATATAAAAGCATCAAATATTACTCTTGCTATTATACAGCTAAGATCAGAATATAACGATACATTTATGAATAATGGTTGGATTTAAAAAAAGGTAACCAAAGAAGTACAATACAAAATAAAGACCGGCTATAGGAAAGTATGTTTACTTTTTTTTTATTATTATTTGAGTATAACATAACCGGAAACTCATATTTAAAATTAAATGCCAAAGTTAATGTAAGTTTGTATTTATTTACGCTAAAACATAAGCACATTCACATTAATTAATGAAATATAAAAGATATAAAATAGAAAATTATTGATATACAATGAGATAATTATAATGTCAACTTATGTCTTATGCGTGTACTTGGAAAAGTCAAAAATAAAATACTATCACATGATGAAAAGGCATGACAAGGGACAATGTAATATGGTATTTAATTAAAATAGCAAACACATCATCACGCTGAACCCTAATAATAAGTGTATCTACACAAGACAAACACCATAGAGTATTGGGGAGCAATCACAATTTTTAAAAGACTGATGCTCATTTCACATCAATTGCGTTCACCATAAATCATTTACAACACCATCCATTAACAGTTTAACATCCGCCGGACATGATATAGTCCAAGAAAAAAATATTTTTTAACTCAATGTATGTTGTGAATAACCCATAACAGTCCTTAACGAACAGCAACACTGATGTTAGCCCTTGTCATTTAAACCTTCCCAAAATATATATTTAAATATATATGTAAAAAAGTTTTAACTATTTACATTAGGTAAATCTTAAATGACTACTAGGTAATGTTAATAATTTCACAGGATCTGCAGCAATTTCTTTATCCAGCTAAGTATTGTGATCTTGAATGCCTAGATGGTCCTGGGCGAGGATTGTACTTTTTTGGCGTCCATTTGATAGCACTTCCTTCTAATATGAATCTTGGTCGTTTATACTGTTCTGAACTAACCAGCTGTTCAACGTTTTTAGGCGTCACACAAATCACATGTTGGCCTTTCCAGTACTTCACCATGTTCATGGACTGCAACGTTGAAATGATATCCGTTTGGGTAATACTAGTCATCGCGCTACAATAAATTATATAATTAATAACTGCTCTCCTCGTTATCAATGATTGTTAATAAACGTATACCTTAAGTCTTTAATTGATAAAGATCCACAAGCATTTTTCAGAATTTCCAACAGTACCCATGACCAATAAGATCTGTATGACAATTTACCAAGATCACTTAAAGGCTTTTCAGGACTGGCTACAAGTCCTTCCAACTTGCTCAATTCATAGCTGAATGCTATTAATAGTTTACCATAACCTTGTCTCTGGAATGGTGGCATTGTTAATATACAAGCTACATTGTTGCAATCTGGTGAATCTTTTTCCTAAAATCAAAAAAAGACAATCATTAATATTCACAATTTAAAGATTTTTTTAATGAAAAATGTAATAGGTAGACATACTTTTGAAAAATATCCAACTAAATGTGCACCAACTTTGTCAACTTCACAAAGGATGTAAAACAAAAATGGTTCAACATCAAAGTAAAGTGTTTTATGGTCTAAAAATAACTTAGCCAATAGACAAAGATTCTGACAGTACATTTTGTGTTGACTGGAATTCACTTCCCAGATTGATAATGATCCTTTATGGTACACTTCAACACCAGGTGGTTGTCTCCATGTGCATTGGCTCTAAAATTTGACACAACAGTTATGAAACAAAAAACAATTATTAAACAAATTTAATTTAATGCTGACCATATGGTATTTGAATGATTTTTCTAGTTTGCTGTATTTTAAACAGTATTCACAAATCCAAATTTTAGATTCTTTTTGGTATTCTGCTGGAAATGGACTAAAATACCATGTGTCAATTTCATACTTTCCCAACTGTACTTTATTGATGTATTTAATTTTAGTTATCGCCTCGTGCTCTTTTTCCAATGCAGCAGTAGTTGGATCCATTTCTGCGTAAGACTAGTTAAAATAAAATACAATGAAATCCATTTAAATGTATACAATTATTTCCTTAGTCAATTATTGTATTACATTTTTTGTAATACCTAGTTAAATTAAAATTTTTGTTTTCAATATGTTATAGTTTAAACAGACTACTATATATATTTTTATATTTATAAGGAGCCCACTACAATAATAACCAAACAATATTAACTTCTTGCCAGAGATATTAAGACATAGCATGTAATTTGTTTTCCTTATCAAATAGATTCTCTGTCAGATTCTAACCATGCAAAACATAGAAAATTTAACTATTATCTGTGGTTTTTGGCTTTTGTAAATTATAGGGCAGAAAAATTTAAGTTGTATAAAAAAGCTAGTCCAAACACATAATATTTTAACTTTCAGTTTGATAATAGAACATAGATCAATACACAATTGTATTAAATCCTCGATTAAATCAAACAACAATATTGGTTTTGTGCTCGATTTTGTGGGACACAAATTTGGTATGTTACTTAGGGGTCATAGAGAGAAAACATAGTATGCTGACATCCTTTTACGCTATGGAATATGGCTACTATTTAATATTAATACAAGATAACGTTTAACAATATGTATTTATTCCATGAGCTATCCTAAATACATCACTGAGTTTGAAATATTTATAACACTACATTATTACAAAAGTCTTAAGTCTAGCAATTTAATTTGATCATACAATAATATAGTGAATAATTATTACCATTGGAACATGATTTATCTCGTCGTGTCTTCGTTTTTGGTTCCTTGTGATCTTTCTGTCGGACTGATTTAGAAGATCTAAATTTTTATTTACATCCTTTTGTTTCCAATTTTTTTCAGAAATATCAAATCTTGAATTCATTATCCTAAACCATAATTTGAAGTTTTAACTTTTAATTGCTGACTATAAATCAAAACTAAATGATTCTTACCTATCTCTTGGTACCCATTGATCCAATCTTCGGTTGTACCCTTCATAGTGTACATAATACTCAAAAAGATGTTCTGTATCATTGAACCTCGTATGTAAGACTTCTGCGGGATCTAAATATTAACAAACAAATTAGACATATTTTATTAATTATTAATCAGTAACATAATGTAAGAAATGTAAAAATACATAATACATATCAAGTTATTGATCAATCTGTTTTAACAAGACCTACTAAAACTCATACTGGGGTGAAGTCTTTAGGTGTAGACTTAGTGCAATTATTACAATTTTAATGCTAAATAAATAATTTAGTATAAAGCCTGGGGAGGAAGGGGGCCTGGCTTTACCCTCATATTTTAAAATAATACATTTTAACGAGCATTTTAATGAATTTATAAAACAGATAAAAATTTGTATTATACCTAAATCAATAAAACGAGAATAGGTATCAGCGCAATATTAATTGGTTTCTCACATGAAACCGAGCATGAAACGCTTTCACTTAAAATTGTTTTTATTTGATTTTTGAGTATCTAATCTTAGAGTAAAATCAACAATGTATTACAAAAATTATAGAGGATAATATTTTTGAAGATATGATATATCAGTTTTATAATTTATTATTATTTGATTTAGTGTTCGACTTTCAAAATAAAGAAAAAATTTGTAAATTTAATTGATGTTTAAATTATTTTGAAACAATATTTAGACAAATTTTTATGTCTTACCCTCAAAAATATTATTCCCTATAGATTTTTTAATGGATGATTTTACTCTAAGATTAGTTTAGATAACTCACAAACATTAAAAAAAAAAATGATTCTGCGTAAATGCATTTTATCTATGTTGCGCATGGGCCAGAGAGAGAAAAAAAAACAGTGCACTAACATCCTCTATTAACAATCATAATAATTGTATATAACATTAAGTTTCCGATTACTTACATAATAGATATTGTACCTATACGTGATAATATCCAACCCATGGTTTACATGTGATTTGTGAAAAATTATTTAGGGAAACTAAAAGTGCATACTATAGGGGCCTTAGATACATTATAGATTATCTTAAAAAATAATTTGATTGGCTAATTTGTATTGCCTACCAGTAGCCAGTAGGTAAGTAGGTAGTAGATCTGTTACATTTTCAACGAAGAACCGACATAACAATATCAAAGGCATAGATGCAATCGAATGCAACATTTAACTAATTTTATTTTATTACATCCCCTCCTCCCCCACATCTGTTTTCGGTGTAGTAGGACATCTTCCTCCATACTTATTTTTTAAAAGTTTATTATTTATTATTAAATGCTTTATGAAGTTATTTTTTTTGTCTAATGTCTCATTTTGTTTAAAGACAGAAATCCAAATATTTCCACAAACATACCTAATGAATTATAGATGTATATTTTTAAATAAAAAGTACTATTAAAATAATAAGTTTAAAACGTGGATTATAATTTATAACAAGCACACAATAGGTATTCCATATAAACTTTTTTAACATTGAATACTTTTTATCATATCCAATAGATATTAGGTAGGTATGTATTATAATATTTGTTTTAAACATAACTTTGTGGCACGGTCCGTACACTCAACTGCGGAAACGCTCCGAGTGTACGTATCGGCTGATGTTGATAGCTCCCGGATGGACAACCACCAGGAATTTTTAGCAATAAATCCTTGCCACACACACAAAACGTGTTCCGACCACAGTTGTTCCCCCTACCCCATCCCTACAAACAAAAAAGCTATTGGTCAGTTGCTGGGCTTAACTCAATAAAAAAAAAAATAAATAAAAAACAATTTTAATACATTAATACATATATTTTTTAAAAGTTTATTTATTTTTGTCTAATGTCTATTTTTGTCAAATTTCCCAATATTTTTATAAATATTAAGCAAAAAAAAAGTAATTGTTATTGCCCCGCCAGTACACTATATATAAAATGTATCACCCGCCACTCTTGTTTGTTATCGCCCTGCCATGAATAAATTAACAATTCGATAAATAAATAAATTATGCATAATAAACAATAAAAATCGAGATAAAAATGAAAATAATATATTGTAGGTATTATAAATTAAACAATAATATTTCAAAATTTAATATTATAAATTTAAAAAAAAAATTTTAATTTATTAAGTGGCCAAGTGGGCCAGAACTCAGAAATATCTTTTAAGATAGTTTCAAATGCATCTTGTTCCCTGAGAAGTGTTCTCCACATAGGTTCTGCCAAAAACGATTCCAGAAAATGTCTATTATACCCTCGATTATACCTAGTTTCACAACGCTTTTTATTTCCCCATGTAGCAGAACCCCACAACCACTCGATCGCTCAACGTTTCGGGTATGTGCCCCTGTGACCGGGTAAACAAAATTATAGGTGTGGTTCACAGAGTAATTATTTCCTAAAATAGATTATAGATTATCTATCCACGAGCTGGACACGAATACACAATTGTTAAAAACTGTAGAAATAATAACGGCACACTATAGTGCGTTTCATTGTAACTGCGACTCGACGCTAACGCGCCTCGTGCTGTTTTTTCATTAGGGTTTCTAAAACTAGCGCGTTAAGTTGCGCGGCAAATTTAAAATTGATAACGAATATTTTACACATTTTTTCGATTTTAGTTTGAAAACCCCTGGTTTAAAACAAAACCGCAACGAAGAGCGTTAGCGTCGAGTCGCAGTTATAATGAAACGCACTATAATGTATATAGTGATGTCTAAAGTCTAATAAAACTATAATATTATGGCGGGGCAAAAACAAACAAGAGTGGCGGGGAGATAAATTTTATACGGTGTACTGGCGGGGTGATAAGCAAAAAAAAAATTTAACTTTTAAAAAGTATAGGAGGTGGGGAATTGTCCGTATAAAAATCTCGTAAAAAATCTATCTGGGCAAGATGTCTTACTACACTGAAAGCAGTCGGGGAAAAAGGTCCGCCATTCTTAATATAGTGCCATGGTGATGTGTATGGTGGATTTTACCGCCACTAGCCCACTTGATTTTATTGCTCTTTCTGTTAGTGGGATCATGGTAATTATTATCATCCAACGAATTGAAAATTGACGTTCAAAAATACGAAACAACCGAATAAAATATATTAATCATTAATAAAATAATGTCGTTATAATTATAGGGTATAATGAACTGAACGGATTGTTCATTTTTTAGCATAATTTATCCTTGTGTCCTGAATCTTGACGAACTACGAAGAAACCCCGGAAAAAAACGCTTTTTTTCCGACCTCTCCATATTATTATTATTATTATTATTATTATTTGCGTAAGAGAAAAACTTGTACACAAAAAATATACAATATTATATGTTAACATTTTGAAACCACAATTAATAGGTAGGCATATAGTCGAGTATATAGTATAATATTTTATAAACAACGGTGAATAATTATCGACATGAGAGATATTATGTACGATATTACGTACCTATTACACAGTATATTGCTAAATAATAAAATTATACCAAATTTAATAATTTATTGTAATAATAATAATCTAATAATTCTAATAAATTGACATGAATTTAATGAATATTTATACTGTATAAAATCACTTTGGGCGTGTTTGACTTAATATCAACATTTGATTTTTCTTTTGTAATTTGTTTAAAATTTTAATAAATTGACGTTGTACAAAGCAGAATCGCCTTTTTTATATATAGATTCAATAATAGTTTTAAATAGTAAATACCGAGTAAATACATTAACTAAACTGTTATTGTTAGTTTATAAAATATCTAGTTAATACCTATGTAGAATAACTAGTTGAAGTATGTGTATTTATGGATTCATTGAATATAACTGAAAGTACCCGTAATATAGTTATTTTATAGAATTACAATATAATTTCATACATTAACACTAACATATTATATATAAATTATAAGGTTATAATTTTAATAATTACAATTATTTAATTATATGAACTATGAAGGTTTATTTATTTTAGAGACAAGCCAAAATCACATGTACAGTTAATCATTTTTATAAATATTAAATATGGTCGAACTACACTATAGAGATTACTATGTCCTACACTCACTCGCCGTGCGCGGGAAAACAGCAAAGTCGTTTCAGCGGAGATGTGGAACAAGAGCATAGACTAGACTAATAGACTATAGACGCACGGGCTCGGCGTGCCGGCGTCGGTCAGCGGAACAATAATAATATGACGCGCGGAGTGACTGGGGGGGGGGGGGGGGAAATTGCGCGGGCGAAAATTACGCGCGAGAACCCCGCCGTCGCCAGACGGTATTGAACGCAAGAGGCGGCGCGGCGACGGTCGTGAATGTGCCTTGGCGGCACTATAACGTCATCGCGTAATTATTTATTTACGTTTTACTTCTTTGAAGTTTTAGAGGTCGAGGGACGGGCCACAGACTGACGCCGCCACAACAACAACAACAACAACAACAACTACGGTTGTGACGATCGCGGGGAACAAAGTGATTGGCAGGTAGTGTGTGGGGGAGAGGGGGTCAGAATTGCGCTGGAACCCGCTGGCGCGCTCGAAAACGAACAAAAGAACGAGTCGACGACCCAGGCGCGGCGCTTTGCGTTAAAACGGACGACCGACAAATCGAACGCCACCAGAGTGGTCGTTTTAAACATAGTCGGTCGTCGGAAAACAAAATAATAATTGTGGGTACAGTGTATATATTATCATAGACATATAATAATAATAATAATAATAATATAATCGCACATGTTGCGCGCCGGCCGACGGCTATAGATTGCACAACATTTCGTCAGCGATCGGCGGTGGCAGTGCTACGCGCCCGCACCCGCACGAGCACGGCGTAAAACCAGCGACTCGCGCGCACGCACACACGCACAAAAATCACGTTGCGCGGCACCGGCCGGGTTGGTTCCCGGCGGTGGCTCCAAAGGAGGTTAATAAAAACGTCTTTTTACGCATCGATCGATCAACTACCTCATACTATCGATACTATTATAATTAGTTATTAATAACAACCAGCTGGTTGTGTGTACTCACGCCACGAGTCGTCGTACCGGCGAACCAGGTAATGTTCGCCCACGTCTAGCGGCCCGTCTTCCGATGATTCCGAATCCTCGGCCTTCTCGTTTTCCGATGAGCCGTTAGCGGTTTTCGGGTCGTCCGGGCTGTTGGCGTTCCGCGGTGGATCCACCTCCATGCTGACGGACGTCGCGCTGTGATGCACGACCATAATAATTACCGGGTGATGGCTGAGACGATACCGTGTATAAAGCGCACAGCAGTGGCGAGATTATCGCAAAGACAACAACAATAATATAAAAGTTTCGATTTTTAACGCAATGATTTAACCGTCAACCACGAGGAATACGCGACAGCGACGAATGTCAGGGAGCAGCAGTGTACGGCGCCCGCTACACTAGTGTAGTAATGTCTGGTGCAGTACAACAGCGATGCTCGGCAGTCGGCGGCCAGTGCTTGACGCTACCAGAGCTCGCGAGTCTGAGAGCGGCGCACGTCGGCTGCGGGCGGTGTCGGCTTTGTTTGGGCTACGCGCCCCACCCCGCATCATCCAGGCACCGATGTCGACCTGCGCGCCACACTGTGGCGCCGCCCAAACGACCTCGCCATCGTCGTCATGGAACAGAAAATCGACGTAACAGACGCAATATATTTTCCATGAACAGACGGCGACAGTGAGAAACAGAGTGAGAATTATAATATAGCCATTCTTTTCTATGCTGAGAACCAAACACGACTTTTAACACGAATTTCGAATCAATCGCAATAGATGCTGTCCAAACAGTTGTGCATGGTACTGATTATTGTTGTTTTTACGGTTTATCTTTTTTCTAGAATTACAAACACAATACACATTATACCTAATACCTATATAGTATACACGTAGATGTTAGTAAACGAGAGTTTCATTATGACAGAATATAGAAGAGCCTATCTATTCTATATTCTATAGAATATATATGATATATAAAATAAAAACAAAATTAATAAATTATAATTGTTTTCAAGACAATAGTTATTACTTATTACATGATATTATTATAGATGAGAAGACATACAATATAAAGTATTCTTAACTGTACCTATATAAAATAAAAATAAAATTTGATTCAACATACAATATAATATATCATTAAAATTAATTACCAAACTAAGATCAAGTTATAACAAATGTATAACATAAAAAGTTTTAAACTTCCAATATTCAATATGTTTATGTTTATAATGAAAAACATTATATTGGAAATAAATTAAAATTTCAAAACAATAAAAAGTGTGACATTTGCCTTAAACATCAATATTAAATATATATAAATAAAAAACTATACATCAATTATATGTTTATCATAATATAGTATAATCTTTATTTTTATAAGATTGTCACTTAAATTTATATTAAAATTATTCAGGACTCTGGACTAACTTACAATAAATAAATATTATGGAAAGTCTGGATAAAAAAATTAATTTAAAATTCATCATCTTCACAATTGTGTAAATATATTTGGTACGATTTGCGTCTGCTAGTACCATCTTTGGAAAATGCAAACTTATGATAAGTACCATCAAGGCAGATAGCTGTAACATAAGTTCAATGCAACCATATTAAAATAAAATAATCTACATAATATAAACAATCTGTCAATAACAATAGTATATTGATTACAAATAATTAATTGAAAATCTGGCAAACAGCCAAACAATATTTTTAATATGATGTAAGCTAAACGATACTTGAAATGCAGCTCTGTAAAAAAGTGTCCATCTACCACAAGACAGCAACACACATTCACACTATAATATACTGTTGTATTAGATTTATATGAGTAATACAGTGAAATTTTCATATAACAAACTCCCATTTAAACAAAATATTTTTGAGAACCAAACCAAATCATAATCAAATTTATTCAATTATGTTTCACACATTTCTTTGAAAAACAAATGTCTTTTGCTACCTATGGGACTTAATAATATGGAAGTTTCACTGTACTTGCAATTTCTAAGAAATAATTTTGATAAAATGAATAAAAAGTGATAAATGAATAGAAGAAAATATTTGTCTAAAATCATTAATATTGAATTGGAATACCATATCATAATTTTTCAAATTTATTTAATTTCTAAAGTCTGAATTTTATTGATACTTCTTATCTGCCATTATTCCTTATCACAGAATTGTCTTTATCAAAGTACATATTTCCATTCCAAAACAAAATTACTTACACAAATCCACAAAGCATAATTGTGACCGAAATATTAAATTAAAATAATTATCTTATACCATCAGGTATTTAAAAACCCAATTTTATTCTTACCAGCAACAGTATCTAAAGTCAAAAAAGTGCAAATACAGCCGACTTCTGGAGGCACTGTAAAAGTGGCTAAAGCCCACTGTGATTGACAATAGGAACTGAAAAAACTGAACGGCGATAGACTAGATCGACGATTTAAATCAGATTCTATCACTGCAAATATATGAATTGTGCCCTTGTCACTTGAGCAGCATAAAAATTCTGAATTTGGACTGAAGTTTATGCTGTGAAAATTCAAACAGATTACAAACTACATTTGATAATACATTAATTGTATAACATTTTTATTTTATAAAATGTATTGTAGTATATAATTTTAAAAAACTTGTACTTGATTTTTTAAACAATAAAAATACATAATATGATTTACATATATTTTATATTCAACAAAAAATTACATACCAGTATAATGTTGCTGTATCTGACCCACGTCTTAGTTCAGCAACTTTGACTTTATGACAAGTATCCCAGATTCTGATTAAGGTTCCTTTGGCACTTGCACTAGCTACAAGTGTACCGAGTCGATTTATAGCCAAGCAAGAAATCTCTCCCTGGTGAGCATTGAGTATTGCCGGGGCACTAGAACTTGTTGCTTCCAAATTTGAAACATCCTAAAATTAAAATAATTATTTTTGTACACAACTTTGTATAGTATGATATTATCTATAATTACCATAATATGAACGCTTCCAATTTTATTCCCAGGATATGCAATGATTTGTTTTGTAGACGTTTCTAAGGGAGTGATTTCACACAATCCCATCGGGTTTGGACGGGTTTCCAAATTAATTATGTGCTTAATGACCGTAGGAAAAGTAAAAACAGATATTTTATCCATAGTTACAACTATCATCCTAAGTTACAAATTAAAAATAATACCAGTGAATATTCCGTTAAAAGAATAATACTTAAGGTTTATACTAACTTGTTTCTCCTCATTAGCACAGATTTTACACTGGAAGCACAAATAACTTCCATCACAAATTTTTCCAATACAGCATCATAGACTAGTACAGTGTTCTGACAATATTTTGGATATTTTCCACCAGAAACTATGGCGATGAAATTGGATGAGTTCAGCATTTCGCATTTCGATACACCGCCTAAATCTGTACGTCACAAAAAATAATATGGTTTCAGTCATAAATGTAGCGCCTAAAAAATCACCATTGACTTACCAAACCTCTCTCTCAGCGACAGGGGTTCAACATTGTAAATTCTAACACCAGTTTCGGTGCAGCAGGCAAAAAAAGCTAAAACACAACAAATGTTTGGAGATAACTGTCATGTCCCGCGACACTATCCACAGCGGACAGTAATAGTTGAGGGTGAAATGTTTTATTTATATAAGTACTCACTATGATCTTGGTTGAAACTCAAACTGATAATGCCTTTTTCATTCATGTTTGTATAGCTTTTATAGTCTTTACACGAACGGTCGACCAAGCACTATCGAATTTCGAATATTTCGTAAAAAAAAAAAAGAAAATGAAAAACGCACAGGAAACAAAAGAATTCGTCGATAACGATAGGTATTATATTTATTGAATATATTTGAGTAGGTATGTACCGTAAGTCGTGTAATCGTAAATCGTAATCACCACAGTGTACAGACCACAGTGTACATTATACAATAAACGTACAGACGTAATTCAGTAGTTGTGGTACTACAACAACTGAGTACTGGGCACTGGCACAGTGGCACGTACTGCCGTATTGCGCAGTGCGCAGAGCTCAAGACTGTAGATAATAATATTATATCTATTATCTACACTCTACAGCCGTGGTATTGCGCACCTGCAAAGAGTCTATTGCGTCCACAGACCTACCAATAATAAATAGAATAAATATACAATTCTGTGATAATAGTATGATAAATGTGCGTGTTACACAATAATAATATAAACTATAGAATTGTATAGACTTAACAACTTTAGCTTATACCACGATTTAAGATATACTAAATCGTGGCTTATGCTTAAGAGGACGTGATACCCGCATGTGTTGTCTCCGTCTTACAAGTGCGTAACATAGCAAATTATACGCAAAGCAGAACACGTGTAGCTCCGTTAGCTTAAAAATTAGAGTAAATTGACTTCTTATAAAATCTAAAGGTAAGATTATTATCTAGACAACCTCATGAGCTTTTCATTATATTTTAATTTTTAAGCGAGATATGAGTATTTTAAAATTGTAAATTGCTTGTGCATTTTAAAGTACTCATATCTCGCTTTAAAATAAAAATATAATAAAAAGCCCATGAGTTTGTCTAGATAATAATCTTACCTTTAGATTTTATATGAGGTCAATTCACTCTAATTTTTAAGCTAACGGAGCTACACGTGTTTTGCTTTGCGTATAATTTGCTATGTTACGCACTTGTAAGACAGAGACAACACATGCAACACATGGTATCACGTCCTCTTAATGAAATATATAGAAATATTAATTTGAATAACCAGTTGGAAGTTTACATTGGGAAATCATAAAAAAATATATTTCCAACATAATAGAAAACTAAAGGACTCATTTTTAAAAACATTTTGAATTTTCCATAGCTATCGCAAATATTAAATTATTCCAAATCCATTCTTATTTTACGACAATAGTAGTAATCTAAAAATAGATGCTATGCCACGGGATTTTAGAATAATGATGATC
>NC_042495.1:4208203-4210796 GCF_005508785.2 Acyrthosiphon pisum | reverse complement strand
TTAATACTACTGCTTTACCTAAAAGTAATTTATTTTAGTTATATTTGAGTCTATATCTATAACAGATTTCAATAAAAATAAATGTATCAACTAAAAGAACTTTTGAGCAGATATTTGTATTCATAAAAAATATCGTAAAAACAAATATTGTCTTGATTAAGCAATTAATATTTAAATACTAGGTACTTTGTAATAGTAGGTACTATGAATGCATGATAAAATATCAAATCTTAAAGAAACATGTTAACAGAAGAAATCCTGCCAGTTCTATTTAATTAAATTCTATTTTTTTTTCCCCGTGAATCAACGAACAATATATCTATGGTGTAACATGCTACCACTACAAGCCTTAAAGGTTTTTAAAGTAAATCACCATATCACATAGTTTTTTTTTTACCTACTTGAATGATACGTTTTATGGGTTCTAAGTTATCTAAATAATTAATAAAAAAAATGTTTAAAAATATGTTATATGGTTAAAATTTAAAACCCATTTACAATTTAATTTTTTTTTTTTGTATATTTCTGGCATACATACTTAATTGACACAAAACATTATTGTCATCCTGTTTTTCTAACAGAGCCTAACCCACGGTCCTTTACTAATACACTTCAAAGTGTGCTGTTCAACTTTGCAATATTATTGAATAGTGTATTAGCTAAATTGTTTGATTCCCGTTCCCTATATTTTGTTTTTAATCGTTCGCCCATCCAATGATCTTAAGCCAATGTTTTCATTGAATGAGATTTATCATTATATGTGTTTATTTATCATATAATATACTCGTTACACGTATTATAATCAAATTCTATAAATAAACACAAATACACAATTGGCGAAATTATACAAGTTTTTGTAATTGATCTTTATTTTCGCTTCAACGGTTTAGCCGTTTGGCCATTAGCCCAACAAAAATGTCTATAATTCTAGTTAAAAAATGTATATATTTTTTTATACCGTGTGTTTTTTAGTAAATTATATTGTAATCATAGTATTCTGTGTTCTGTATACAAAGTACTAACTAAATTAAAACATACAATTTAAACATTCTATGTACAATCACAATAGGTAATGTGTAATATTATACTCAATATAGTATTATTCTATTATAGCATTACATATTATTATAATTTGATATTTGATCCCGTTAAACACACAATAGGTACTAAAATGTTCTTCTGAAAGATATATTTAACTTTTTCCCATATTAAATCTAGTTTAGTAATTTCGTCACATCTGCATCGTATACATAAAATATTAGATTATATTATGCCAATATTTTCTAATCTGGTTTAATAAACATTTATTAACATATGTATAAGATAGGTATATAAAATATCCTGTTGCAGTTTGCAATACAATTTACTCGCATGACAAGTGACAACCTTTGTAATTAAAAGTGTATTATTTGGTGGCATAAAAATCAAAATATGACAATGATTCTAAGTGGACCTTATTCAACCCAATTTAATTTTCGAGATTGAATTAGTTATATTTTAAACTTCTAATTAGAAATATAACTATGCAATATATGATATAGCATAATTTCATATTCTAAAAACTATTAAGAATTATTTATTAATTTGTACATCTCTTTTAAAATAGTTTGATTTGTATACGATTCATCTACATAATATAATTTTCTCCATTTTAAATCTTCCAACATTCTCATTTCCTTCAATATTCAATATATTTTATACTCCACACAAAAAACATTATACCCCTATTTTGTCAGTTTTTACACTTTTACTTTTGCAAATTTATATTCTTCAAATTAATTTAATAAAAACTATATATATATTTATTTATTTACGCCTGAACAGGTAGTTCTTTAAATTACGTTAATAAATTATAGAAAAATACAATATGAAATATATTAAGCACAACTGGTATTTAAATATAAGTACATTAGCATAAGAAAAAGCAACAAATAACTAACGAGTAAACTTGTCAGGATTGTTTATTAACTAACTTAATATATTATATATTATGTGTATGTATTATGTATATACTATAGTTCGTAATCAAAACAATAACCATTGCACTAAATATATATGTATTTTGGACATAGATACAATATAATTATTGTCCCAAAATCGTAACAAAAAAGTTTAATTTATCTTTTAATTTGTTGGTAAACGACAAAATACGACGTTTTCTTCACAAAATAGTTACCTATTCTCGAAGATTTTACCAGCAAACTTCTTTGTCCATCGTGAAGTACCATTGTATCAAATAAGGCTGAAATATCTTATATCCTCTACTTTATTTATAGAATAAAAAGAACAAACCGATGTCATACAGAATCTAGTCTAAGGCTCTCAATATCAGTATGATATACGAATTGGTTGCATTAAACGTCTGGTGACCGATACAGCCTATCCTAGAAATATTAACTGAATTTTCCGCCTGAGGTTAAAAGTTTTCCAACTACATTATAATGTATTTATTTGCCTGTGATTTACCGTGATGGGGGTGGGGGCACCACTAGTGACTTAGAGATTTAATAGATTACAGCCGTGAAATATTGTACTGTAAACTTTGTAAGTCCGCGTGGTTTAACAGTTATGTTATTTATATATTAGGTTTTGG
>NC_042495.1:4191177-4207870 GCF_005508785.2 Acyrthosiphon pisum | reverse complement strand
GAATGACCAGTTTTTAAATTTATGAAAAAAAATTGGAATGGAGATAATTGATTATCTTAATTGTAAAACTTTACTTCACATAAATGTATAATGAATCAAAATTGAGATCAAACAAAAATAATTTCATAACAAGTATACAGATTCAATTATTATAACGATGAACGAACTAAATTGGCTGTTTTAGTTATTATTATGCGGAGAGTAAGAAAAAATGTTAGGATAAAGTCTAAAAATATATATTGAAGCATTTTTAAATGTATTTAAATCATTTAAAAATATAATAATTAAGTTTCACTGTCAACAACGATTACATAAAAAATGTAAGTATGCAAAACTGATGAATCACATTAAGCCGGAATTTTACAAGGGGATTTTCAGATCTAACTTAACTACAAATGTTTCATAAATTGACTGCACATCTTCTATATATACGTAGCTTCTAGAATTTAACTGATTATAAATTATAATATTATCTTTATTTTATGATTTTGTTTGCTAGCTACAAATATTATGTTAGTGTCGTCTTCTATAATAACGTAGAAACCTAAATTGAATACCCTTTCCCATTGTATGATAATTGTATGGACAAACGTATTTGCACTATTCGCAGAGAAGTAGACACGCAAATAAATAATTAGCAACTAAATAGTAGCTTATAATAGACGAAAACTAATTTACACAAAACCATTGAAACTCTGTAAAGACAATTAAATATTTTCCATCTTTGTCATATTATGTCATTTGAACTTTAATTCTATAACAAATAAACTGTAATACATTTAATTCAACTAATTAAAAAGTAAGTCTTACTTATTAATATTTCTAAATCAATTTGGAATACATTAGTAAAGTTCGATCGATTACTACTGGGTATATAATGTGAACATTTCAAGAACATGGAGTCATAGTTTACGTACAATTGCCATATTTTGTGTCGGATGCCCAAATATAGTTACAAAATGCTAATTTGCTCAAATATATATAAGATAATAAATAAGTATCTGAAATATTGATAAGTATAATTATATGTTAATAATATTATATTTCTCGCATCACTCAGCATAAAAAAAAAAAAGTTTTAAAAATTAAAATAGATATTTAAAAACATTATCGCAAGATGTGAAGTTTTATTAATTCTATAAGTGTGAAAGGATCTAGTTTCTAGAGTATCTAGTATCCAAGTATCTAAGAATCTAGTCCATAATATTATGATATTATTTTAAAAATCTATTATTTTTATCAATATTGATAAATTGTCTGTCTGTTTTCTTTCTAATTTATTTTAACGTTTTCGTTTTCCAGTTGATTTTAATTACGAAACATCATTAATTTTTTCCCGTACTTAAAAATATATACAATTTTGTTGTTAGAAATATGGTCTACAATAATTATAGTCATTCAAACTGTTAATTAAATTTACATAATTTAGAATAATATCAACGTATAAGAATAATAATTAATTTCATGGATTAATTAAGGATAAACAGGGTTATTGAGTTATTAATATAATTATATGCAGACAGTACTGTAATAGGTAAACCTACTCAAGCAATTGCATAATATCAAATACCTATTCAAAACGGAATTTTGAGAACCCCATAATATTATATTTTAAACAATGACATACAATACACCTCTTAAAATATTATAAATGCATTAATACAATAAAATAAATGTGAATTGTAGTTATAAAAATAAATCAATCATTTCATTTTGTAAAAAACTCAAATGCCCTATGCACGTAGGTAGGTACTTCAACTGAATATAATATTAATAATCTATATAACATAATTCGTTATGCCCTATTGTCTAATAATAACTCACAATAGAATTTACATCTTTGCTCATATAATTCGCAATTATTCTGAACACAACTAAATAATTATTCTTATCAGTTTTAAATGCAGTTGTGGTGTTTGAAATTAACGACAATATCTCCTTTACTACCAATTAGTGTTTTTAGTACGGTTAAAGCTATAGCTTTCAGCAATTTTTTTTCTTTTTTATAACCATTTATTTCCTTGCGTTATTATAATCAGTCCATGTCATCTATTATAGCTATATTATTACGATCATCTTTTTTTTATCGCGTGTTATTACGAACACGTGCGTGAAAAATATTAGATAATAATATGAAATATATATAGAAATATAGTATAGTTATCTTACTGATTATCTACATTTTTTATCAAATATTCTTTGATTAAATGTATTCAAATTTTTAGTTAACTGTTTTAAAATTAAATTTCATCTATAAGTTATACCTATTAAATAGGTAAATCAAATCGATAAAAACGTATAGACGAATTCATATAATTATGCAAATAATATTTTTATTTTTTATATTATCAATATGTATTATAGTATTATACATAACTTAGGTACTTACTATTACAATATTTCATTTGATCAAACATTTTAGTCATTACAACATGTAATGTATAGCTGTATACTGTATTTTAAGTATCAACAGGTAAATAATAATTTAGGTATGTGATTGTTATAAGTACTAATAATACTGCATCTTTCCTCTGAAAATTCATAATCAATGAGACCAGTGTTTAAGTAGGATAATCTTGATAATTATATTTGTAGTAATATGAAAATATGCAGTAGAATAACAACTCATTTAGTAATTGATAAACAAATATCATACGTTTATGCATTGAATACTTGAATATATATTTTTACATAATAATAAATTAATATTTATTCATTTATTAATTATTCAACAGTGGAAATAGTATTTTTTTATTTGGCTAATCCTCATAGTGATCACCCAAAATATACTTATTATCCGTAACAAAAATTAAGTATAAATTCATTTTAAATGAGTATTTTACTTTATTTTTTCTAGTAGATGAGTCCGCTATAGAAAACCAAAAATAACATAACAATTTAACTAGGTATGTTAGTATGTACATTCTTTTTCAGTTATGTATTTTTAATACAACTCACTCAACATTTTAACTGTACGTTTTCAATATTATAGTAATTGGTTACTCATGGATACTCATTGGACCATGGAT
This sequence comes from Acyrthosiphon pisum, assembly GCF_005508785.2. Taxonomy (NCBI): domain Eukaryota; kingdom Metazoa; phylum Arthropoda; class Insecta; order Hemiptera; family Aphididae; genus Acyrthosiphon; species Acyrthosiphon pisum. The sequence goes on along the minus strand of NC_042495.1, from coordinate 4,204,841 downwards.
TAATTATGAAAATATTTAACTACATGGTAGATTGTTGGTAGTTGGTAGAACTTAAACTTAGTTGACATTTTTGGGCGTTCGTTAATAAAAGTATCCGAACGTATCAACGCGATTAGATGACACGTTATTATCGTCGTAATGAGATATTCACATAATTTTCAAATCGTTAACCACTAAGACAGACTATCTTATTAGTGTTAGATACAAACACAGTGCAAGATACCGTTTGAAAGCCACCTAAAATACCATACTCGTCGATGCACCAAAATTGCCTATACATCGCGCCGGCCATTGAATATAATTAATATTAAAAACCCTTGGGGATTAAGAAGACGTATTGTTATTTAAACGGAAATCCTTACTTCATATTTTGTTTTTATGAGTACTTTTTTTACCAATAATACATTTTAACAAAAACAATCAAGATTTTAAATAATATTAGCAGTGGTCATAAGTACTAGTAGTTATTTTATAATCAATAATATTTAATTAGTCTTACCTCTTTAATCCCTCATTATATAAATCAGATTTCAAGCTTTTAACACATTTTAAACATCTTATCTTTAAACATTAATTAAGTTATTTCACTAAAATAAATTAATATTCCTTTAACAAATTTATTATATTAAAATAACAATAAATGTATTATTTTGTAAAATAATAATTACATTGGAACGTGACAACATTAATCTAAATTAATAAAAAACAAATAAACACTTGATAATAATAAATATAAAAATTACATATTTGTGTAACTTTCTGGTCAAACAGAATTTTGAAATGTTGCAATGAAACAGTGACATTTGTAGTTGACTGCTTTTTCTATTAACATGATAAACGAGATTAATTTATTGTTGTCCGTCAATTCGTTAAACTCAATTTTATATATAAATTTATATACAATTGTGTCAATAAATCATGTAAACCTATGTCTAATCATTATTTTGTTAATGCTAACTTTGAATTGTTATATGGTATCATCGTGCCGTGGATAAATAATACAATTTCACGTGCATAGATATAAATTATATAACCCACCTCACCTAACGTGTTTTATTGATTTCATAGATTTTTTGCATGCACCACATTGACGAAGGTTTGTTAAGTATTAGTACTACGTGCAGTCCTGTAAAGAATACTTTTAAACAGTACTTGAGTAAATACTTAAATACATTTTTTTTAAGTATTTAAGATACTACTCAAATACTTTGAAAAAGTATTTGGAATACTTTTCAAATACTTTTGGTTTTTAAAGTGGGTTTCTAATTATCGTAATATAAACACATAGGTAGTAGGTAATCTAATAGTTATCTAATAGTTTTAAAGGGAATATTGTTATTCAATATTCAATAACTTTTTTAGAAATCTGGTTTTCACAAACCTTTGGGCTTTGGCAAACACAGGAATACAGAATATTAAATAAAACTATTATTCTATTATTGTAGTTGACAATAATATTTTTCCAACCAATTATTTCGAATAAAAATAAAATGTTCGAAATAAAAAACCAAAGTATTCAATACCAAAAAGTATTTAATACAAAAAAAAGTATTTAAAATACCATTCAAAATACTTCATGCTGAAAGTATTTAAAAAGTTATTCAATACTTAAAAAAGTATTTGAATACTTTTACTCAAATACTTTTACTTAAATACTTTACAGGACTGACTACGTGTATAATATAATGTTACTTGTTAGTATTATCCCACGTTACCGTGGCTGAGGCAATGACGTTCAAATGCCAATTACTATTGTTACATAACTAAACAGTGACGTAATATACTGTCTAATCCGAAGACAATCCGAAGATAATCATGAACACAATGTTGAACAATGCAACCGTATTTGAGGAAAGTGATGGGTGGTTCATTCCCCCACCTCCCCTCGCCTTAGGGATAGATTTTGATTTTTTTCCATGTATTTGTAATTATATCGAAAATAATACTATTTCCAAATAAGCATTATTTTTTTTTTTTAATTAATTTAACCGACATCACTGGAGGATGTGTTCGAACATTACTATATTCCATAAATAATTCAATAAGCCAAATATTAATGTAGGCCGTTGAAGGGAAAACTTCCGTATTACTCGTTGTATTTAAAAAAAATGTGATATCCCCTGGTCGAGTTTTAGATGCGCCACTGCAGGTGTAATACGGTAGTGCCGTAGCGTTGATACCTATCCTAATTACGGTGTGTAAGTGCAAATATATCAATAAATATTTTTTCCCATGTTGTCCCATGTCGAAATCTTATGTTCGGAAACCATTCGTATTCGAACGGGTTATATAATATATTATATTCTAACGACGTGTATATATATATTATATAATATAGCTCATACGAATATGCAACACGCGTACAGGATCCCTGTGTAGTGAAATCCGCAAATATCCATAATAATATTACGTGCATGGTAAAATACGTATACGTAGTCCCACGACCAATGAAATCGCACAACCATGTCACTGCAGCTGCCACATTATTATACACCTATAATAACTAACGTTATCGTGTTTTATACTTTGTATACTTCGTTACATATTATTATATGATAAACATTTTGAAAATAGATTATGTTATCCGTGCTCCCAAAAGCATATTATTATACGTAGTATGGAACACTATGAATTCCATTAAAGAAAAATATTTGAAGTATAATGTATTAAACTGCTAATTTGTATGACCTGACTAAGTATAAATGTATAATGTAAATACCGTATTATTTTTTGTAAAATATTTTGTCACGTTTTCTTAAAACATTTGATAACTTGACTGATTTGATTAAATTGTATAAGTACTTCGTGTCTCAGATAGATTTCGAACAATTTAGTTTTAAAATAAATAAGAAGAAAAAACATTTAATTACAACGATATGACGTGTTCTAATGCTACTGTAAGATAGTTTCTTAAATTTATTTCTATAAATTCGGTGCCTCTCAAAACTCGGTTAGAACAATACGAAACGTAAAATAATAATGATTCATATTATGTGGAACCCGTTCCTTTACTTTAAGTTAGGTACTTTCAGTACTGCGTTTTTAAAAGTTGAACTTGTATTTAAGAAACCAATTTATAAGACCTCCGGTGTTTCAATGTTATAGAAATTATAAAATATTTTTGAACTTGGTTTCTGTTACTATTATAAATTTATTAATATTGCAATATTCCAATCACGCGAGCTAATATAATAAAAAAAAAAATGAGTATGCATTATGCATTATATTTTTTATAAACTAACTGAAGCATTTAGTGTACTATTGAATTTGAATATTATTAGATTGTTTCATCGAAACCAGAGGAAATTTGGTAACAAACAAGTATAGCATACATACGCAGAAAACACAGTTTATGTAGTATACCTATACTTCTGATGTAAACCTTTCATTTTAAAAGCTACCAACTCCATTTTCTTTAAAAATTAAATATAAATATTTTAATAACACATAAAATTAAATATTATAAATATTATATAATAAATCTATCATCCTACCTGATTATCATCGTGTGTTTCATTCAAAATTAATTAATAATTTAATTTTAAAATTAAAAAAATGTAATCAATCGTTTGAAGAAAAAAGTATATCAACGACTCCGATGTGTTTCGAAGAATCAGCCCCTACCATATCCATACAATGAAATATCAAGTACTCACATTATTCGACGTTATTGAACATTGAATATTATATTGGATGACCATTTACGTAGTCAATTTATCAATTCCACTCGTCTATCCATCTAGGTCAAATCCAGCGAGTATAATAATATTATCAATAAAATTAAACTCTTTAAGTTTAGTCTGAATCATTTTTTTGAAATGTTTTAGCTAAAATAATTGTTATTAAATCTATTTTAAACAAAAATATAATAATATTATAACGTTTAAAAAAATAATAAAACACAATATTACATTGAATGGGAAGATAGCCTAGTGACAGTTTTGTTAATTTTAACCAATTTAATAAATAAAACCGCATTCAAAATAATGTCTAATATAAATTTACAAAAAATATCATGCATAAAAAAATTAAAATTAAAAACACAGAAATTAAAAATTAGAGGATGTCTGTGTCACCATGAATACATTAATTTTTTTTTAACAAATAAACATTTTGTTCATAAACTGTTGTATAATAAAACTGCTGTATTGAATAAACAAAACCATATATTTTCTAAGTTTTATACGTTTCAGTTTATATATTTTGTTAGTATTATTTTCAGTTATAAAATTTGAATCAGCCGTTATATGGGTTATATAATGTAATAATAACAAACAGTTATTGTAAGCAAAATAGATACAATTGGTAATGGTTTGGTCAAATATGTTATACCTAGAAGATATTTATAATTGTATACTATAATAATTAATATGAGTTAATGCTCTTGGATAGGTACCAAAACCATTATTTATTATCGCGATTGACTAATAATTATTATGAGCTTATATAAATAATATGTACAAGCGCTTTAATAGAATCGTTATATATAACTGCTATTTATAATAAAAGTATTAATTTCCAGCTGGCTGTAGTGTGGGAATCCCCATAGAGCCGGCGGTAAAATGAAAATCTCAAAAATGGTAGGGTGGTAAACTGGAAATTTCCAAAAATTCCGTGCGTTTTCCCTGCACAACCAGGCACAGATCGGTGAAAGCAGAGGCGACAAAAATAATATGTGAGGCTCGTATGGGAAGGAAATTTGCTCGACTTGTGTGTCGCCCGCGACTGAATTAGCTCAATTCCCACCCTTGCCACATATAATATACCATTGTATAATTATCAAGGTCTTAAATGCAATATAAATTAATAAAATATTCCTTTTAATTTGTTAAAATGTGCAATAAAAATATAATAATAAACAATGAATTTACTAATAATTTCTTAAATATCACTAAACGGAAATGAAATATTTTAAATCAAATTTAATAAAGTTACCCTACTTTTTATTTAAGCTAAGTCTTACTTTTAAATAAATCCGTAGAATTTTTAATGTATATTTTTTTCATCAAAGACAGATTATTACTGATTCTATGAAATTGAAATAAGGTGCAACATGATGACTTTTAAACTTCTTTCGATCAAATAATATACTTCAAAGATAAAATATGCATACTCCGTGTTCTTAGTCAAAATATTATGTAATATTATTAAATATAAAGTAAAAAAATAAATAAAAAATAGACAAAGTGTATCAATAATTGCAAAATTATTAAAAAGACGCTGAAAAAACATACCAAACCATAAACATACATCAAAGTCAAGTTATGGTAATTACTATTATAACAAAATACGTACTAAGTTTTAAAATGACATTCACAAACTAGTAACTACATACTATGAGCAATTTAAGTTCAAATGTTACGACAATTTTTCACTTTGTTATTTTTTAAAAAATATTATCATAGGCACTAAGCACTTGATTCATTTCACTTTTACTTAAATTATAATTTTCTATACACAATGTAATATTTTCAAAATATTTATATTAATTTTAAACTATACATATGGAAGAGCATTTTACGAATTACGGTAAATACCTATGTATTGACTTAGACTTTATATACAACTGCCTAGAAATAATATATGAAATAATATTATAATAATTTCTATAATATAATGTATTCAATATGTTTTCGAAAAAAATTAGTTTAATCTAAAACTACCCTATAATTGTATATAAATATAATATAATAAATTATCCTTAAAAATATAGTCTGACAGTCGACAGCCGTCTCCGTTCAGGATAATATTTCGTGTGAATTTCATCAATGATAGTACATTGACCTTCACAAGACGAGATCCACTCGACAGCTTCTACAATTACTATACGACAGAGCGATTGTTTTTTTTATATTTTATGATATTTATATTACATACACCTATAGCAGGTACCTGAATATTCCACGCGAAACCTATACATTAAAATTTTATTGAGTATTAGCAGTAATATATAATGTATCTACCTATATATTTTAGATACTATTAATACAATTAGTTTAATTTTTGCTCATTCCACCATAAAATATTTTATAGCATATTATTATTTATTACACAAAATCACCCACTCGAGGCATAATTTGAAAACAATATGTGAAACATTTTACGTATTATACCGAATTGTTCGAAGGACCTTTCGGCTCACGCATTGCACATAGTTTCGAAGTAAATTACGTATTTTTACAGCGCTATACAACAAAATGCTATTATATTAAATAATAGCATATTATACTCAGTATAAATGATTATTGGTTCAGCACAGTGTATAAGTAAGATAATGACCTATATTTTTATATTGTTCGTATTACATAATATATATTGCCGCACACCTGCTTATAATAAGCCCCCCCCCCCCCTGATGAGAAAAAATACGATTGTAACAAATATACCTCTATAACATGGACTGATTATAATAAATACCAAGAAATGTATACGTTTATGGGTAAAAACAAAAGCCAAAAGCTATCATTTTAACCATTATGCTAGAAACACTAATTATACACTATAAATATTTAGGTTTCTATTATTATTATATTTTGCTTGTTTGCCACGCATATTCGGAGAAGTATCAATAGCTTATTCAGCTTCGTACACCATAATACTCTCTACAACAACTATTATTGACGAGAGAGCCGACCCGACCCAACGTAGCAGAATAGTGTTCTCTCGTTCGACCATATTATATATATATATGCATAAGCATACAAGCGCGCGCGTGCATATAGGAATACACTATAATATACTATACATGTACACACGGTCACCTTCTTCAACCCTTAATTTTGGGGGGAAAAAATCGAAGAATAAAAGTTATTCGATTCAAAACATATATATATATATATAGTGAGAGAGAAAGAGAGTGTGAGAGAAAGAGAGGGGCAGCGACCCAGAAAGAGAGGGTCGCATTGTCGTCGTCGTCGTCGTCGTCGTCATCGTGTATTTGGGTGACTTTCTATTCGTAAATTCGTTGGTCGATCCCGCGTTAAATACAATTTGCGTCGTCGGTGATTTTATACCACCGAAAAACGAGAAAATAAAAACCCAGCATTTTGTTCTATATATATTTCAATAATATTTTATTCGTGTCGTTGGCTGTGTAACCCCGTTGAATATAAAATGTTTCAAAACCATAATATAAAACGTCGACGAACCGTGTAATACATGTGCGCTGCACATTGAGGGACAAAAGAGTCCCATATTGTTGGGTATTAATTTTTATTTACCAGAAATAAATTAAAATATTCCTGGATGTGGTACGTCGCATAGTCGTGTAGTCGTGTGCCTTTAAGTACGGTCACGTCTCACTTTTTGGGACAGGTATTTCCATAAAACAATGCATGGTTCGCATATCATATACGAACCTATACCAGCCACTTATAAAGTTGAATCGTTTTCCGATCACATAAAAATATTCTTCGCTTACAGCTATAGAGATCGACCGCTTTTATAGTGCCCTTTTTATCCTATTGCTTACAATAATATGTGAAACTACAGTTTCAGAAACCATTGCATAAACTTATTTTAATTACTTTTTATAAATATCTATCCGTACAAAATATAATAATTGTATATCCATATACACAGTATAGATGTACTGTTTTGGTTATTATACTTATTAGGTACTTACTTATTAGTTATTTTTATGTGAAAATGGATTTTTATTTTCATGTCATATACATATGTATTTATTGTCATTTTAGTTATTAATGAATTTTAACAATACAAATACCAAAACTATATACATATCGAATTGTATTTTTATTTACATTTTCATTGTATACAGGATGACTCGCGCATCTCTTTTTTTCTTTAGTAATGCATTTATAAATATCTGACTTTATGATATTCCAACGCACATCGAGTCTAAACAGTATATTTTCAAATAATTAATCGTTTTATATAATTTAAGGAGTGTCCTGTAGCGATACAAACTTTTTTTCAAATGTGAACTACCTAATTTTACTGTAAATTGATAAGCAGATTTTTAGATGAATAGAATAAGGCTTCGTATATATTAGATGAAGAACGCACATTACGAAAAAAAAGAACAATATCAACAAATAATTTAAATAACAGAGACAAGAATAAACGAAGACGTGAAGTGTATCACAATGAGAAATCAAAGAAACAAAAATTAGAGAAAGAACAAACAGATGAGCCTGAATATTTAAATATCGGTGATATCTAACAATGTTATATTGTAATGCTTCTAAAATATTAAAAAATATTAATAATTTATGTTTGTATTATTTTTCATTCAGATTATTTATTTCAGTTATAAACGTTCAGCTCATTATAAAAAAATTGAAGGGGGGGGGGTAGTAGTGAAGCGAGCAGTAACCTCCTATTGATATACATTATATTAAAACAAATTATCTATATTAATTTATTGTATACGTTTTAGTACTTGTTTGTTGTATCTCGGATTGTCCTTAGTGACTAATGGAGGAACTCAGAGACATTGTTTTCATTTCCGGCAGTAGTTGTTTGTTGGCATTCAAAGATGAGGTTGAGTTGGGTCTTCTTTGCACATTTTATAGGTGATTCTCATTTAAAAAAAGTTCTTATCACTGCATAATTAAACAGCCTACTACTCAATAAATAACATAACAAATCTAAGTAATTAAAAATATGGTCTTATATTATATACAAACAAATTTCAAAATCAGATTTTTAATAAACTCATAATTAAATGAAAAAAGTAAATTAACATATTATTGGTGAATTACCCTTAATACGATTTGAGTTATAGTTTTAAGGTCAGTTGCATAGGCGTAACTAGGGTTAACTCTGGGAGGGCTACAGCCCATCTAACAAAAATATAAATTTTAAATAACCCATAGATGGCTTATATCTAAATCAATAAAGGATATTTTGGAGGGGGGGCTAAATCGTAGTCAGGGGGAGTTAAGCCCCCCTCCTAGTTATGCCACTGGGTCGTTACTCAATTGTGTATAGGAATTGAGGTGGATAGGTCTAGACTCATAGGAGAATGTGTAAAGTTGAATAGATATATATCTATTTATATAGATTATTAAAATCTATTTTATTATTATTAAAATTATAGGTATACAGAACAAAATGTAAAACAGTGAAATAAATTTTAAAAAAGGTGGCCAATTTCCACTAATAACAACACAGTATTAAATATTTAAGTATCCCAACGAAAATAATTTTTATCGACAATAGTTAAAAAGAAACTAAATTTCCTTATGCCTATAAATAACTAAAAAAAAAATCAAAATATTTTTAAAATATCATTGGAAAGTTGTCATACTACATATTACACTTGGGAAAAATTTAAAGTATTTACGGTTATTAGTTTTTGAGTTACACCAAAAAGCCTAAATCATATTTGTCAACAACTGGTTTTGTGTAAAAATCCCAGTTTTTTCTCGATTTTTGTTTTGGGTTTTCCCAGTGATTTTGATAACTACTAGGAATTTTACTCCCAAAGTAAGCTCCCAAAGCTCCCAAAGTATCAACTAGATTCACTTTCCTACCAGTATAATGCTCAAATAGAAAATTGAATCATATTTAATGCCCCAAAAGGAGATGACACAAAAATAAAATCACACAGAATCTAAAATTAAATTCATACGAGAAATAAATGTATTAAGACATATACATTTATTTATTAAATGAACATTGATATGGATGGGGTGGTGGATGAAGGATATATTCCACAGAAATATTTTGAATAAATTTTAAATGTTGATCTCCCGAATGCACCAACTAGATTTACTTTCCCATCGAACAAGATACTGTTGAAAAAAATCGAAGAAGTTTTACAGCCCCAAACCGTAATGACAAATACAAAATAAAAATAAAAAAACACATCATTGTAAAATCAATACCTACATTCATCGCTCCGCTCAGAATCTAAAATTCACTTAATATATTAAATTTATTAAACTAATCTATTTATGGATACATTTATCTAGACACAAACTGAACTGTTAAGATTTGTATAAACTATAAATTAATATGAAAATATTCAATCATATATTAATATTGTAATCGAGTCTCTTAATACTAAGTGAACAAAAACTGCGTTTTTTTATAACAGCAATATACAATTTTATATATTTTGTTCTTTTGGTTGAATTGTAATTGAGGTAACCGATACGTCCAGTTGAATGGTTCACAAAACACAAATGCGAAAAACTAACGCGCATTACCTATATGATAATATATATTCCACTGGATTTTCATCAACTTTTAATCTTTTTTAATTTAAAAAAAGCTTTATCTTACAAAAATATATACTTAATCTCTTTTAAAGATTGATTAACTAATAACTTATATAATATAATCTAATAATGTAAATAACAATATATTTCATTTTAATAGATACTACGTAACTACCAACTGGAAACTATAATATAGTGTCATTAATGTGTATATAGTTAGTACAACTTAGTTCTTAGAATAAAATTACGTGTATTTATAAACATTGTACATTTCAATACCTAAATTGTTATATTATTTAGATAGGTACTTAATAGTTCCAAACTAATATCCACAAAAAAACACGTGTAATAATAACACATTACTAAAATTGTTCAACATAATTTTAATATTTATGGCACGATCTGACAAAATTGTCCTATTTTATATGCACATTTTTTTTCAACAACTGTTTCTTTATTATCCTGGTAAATAATGGCACAATGTTAAAAAAATATAAAATATGTATCGTGAAAATTATCAACCCAAACAGCTAAAGTAACATTTTAGGTACCAATTGTTTTCTGGTAAAACAATACGGAACATAGATTTTTATTTTGAATTCATATACAATATCTTAAATTTGAATGTAATAGATAAATAATAAAACGTAATATAATTATAAGGATGATGTTTGTTTGGATGATATGGGCTGAACCATTTTTCTCCAAAATGATTAAAACAATACATCGGTTTTCTCTACTGTCCATACAACTAAAAAATAAGGTATTTTTACATTTCTTCTAAATTGTATTTTTATCGAAACCATATCAAATTTCCTTAAATATTAAAAATGCACCCATAGGTCATAGTTATAAAAATATCAATATCATTGAAAATTTGATAGTTTGATTAAATTAAATATGATTAACATAATAGTATTATTGTTATGACCGGTTTATTTAATATATTTATGCCTACATTTAGTAAATTTAATAAATTATGCGCACTGGTAGATTGTTAATCGTTATGAATAATGTATGTATAACCTTGATTTTGTCTATTTTATTATATTAATATTATAGTTGTTGAGAAAATAATATACTTTAGAGCATTAATGTATTTTTCAGAAAAAGAAAATTTAATATTATATTTTAAACAAGAGTATAGTCTTCAAGGTAAAGTGTTTGAATCATCGTACAAAATAATGCTAATATTGAGTACCTTAACATTTAAAAAAAAAAAAAAGTAAAACATAATTAACAAAATATTATCAAAGCAATACCCATAATCTTTTTGATATATTTTAATTAATCTATCAGTAGGTATATGAATGGTTCATTAAGCATGGTTTGTGTACAAATCGTTTACAGCTAGCTAATCTAACAGGCAACTCTGGGAATTCTTTATTTTTCTCATTTACTTAACCCAAAAAAATATATGATAATAAATAAAGTTAAAAAAATTAAATTAATGAACAGTTGGTACAATAAAAAGTTATTCATTCATTAATATATGAAATATTAAAATATTATTAATTGTTACCTATTAACAATGATAAAATAAGTAATGATACATATTTCATATTTGGAATAATAAATTGATTAATATAGGTTTTTAATATCTTAATAATTGGAATACATACAATAAATAATTAATAACAATCGTTATTAAAATAATATCTACCTAATCAATACATTCAACTACTAATTATTCATTTGACATTTTTTTTTTTTTCAAAGAAGCAATTATTATTATATTTAATCAAAGACATTATTTTAAAATTTTAACTTAACTACACAGTACACATATTATAATTTGAGTACATTTGAAACCCTCTGCATTATGTCGAGTAAAAAGGCATCTGAAAAATACGATACTTAGGCACCTAACTATTTCATTTTGGGAGGAAAGTAGCTACGATCAAGTTTCTATATAAATTATTACAGTATTACAGCATTTATATCATTTATTTGATTTTCCGTTTTCTAATTGGGAGAAAAGGTCCATCCAAATGACAGTTATTACTTATTTTATATAGTAACTCAAGATATAAAATTATAGTGTTGTTAGGTAGATAAATCATTATATGATTGCATATTATGTAAGTACTGTTAAACATGTGAGTCCCAATCATGACGTTTTATAATCTCAAAATCGATTTAAGCTCGTGAATAACAGTAAACTTCTGTCAAGACCATAAGCGCAACAAGGGAGGAGATGGGGGGCTCAGCCCTCCCCCCCCCCAAAAAAAAACCTCGTAATAGCCCCCACAAAATAAATTATTCAATTGTTTTCTAAAATATTAATAAACCTTTAAAAGTTTAAAAATTCAACTGTATTTCTTATTTTTTTTTTTAGAAAAAATTTTATTATCTTAATTTTATTTAAACTTTATAATTATTATTTTATATTGCCTATGATAAATATGGTAAATATCATTAGCTGTATGCCTGTATTTGTTTTAAGAAAATAATATCTTATTACGAAGAATAATATGGTATCAACTAGTTTAAACTTAGCTAAGATCGTTACAAACATCGTAAGGTTCAGTATGTCGTCCTCGAGTGTAAAAGTTCAAAATTTTCTTAGTTAAATTAAATTATATTGAGAATTAGTCTTGAAAAAAATAAATCTAAAATCTAAAATATATCTTGAAATGAATTCGTCCAAGGTTCAACTATTTCATTTTTTTGAAGTAATGGTAATTTACTGACTTCGCAAATCATCGCATATTTTTCAACTCATAGTATATTGTCCGTCGCGGCGGCGCAATTGACGTATACACTTTTTTGTACCTAAATGTCTTCAGGCGCAATTGATTTATAAATGTATAACCTTTTTGAATCACATAACTTTTTTTTTATCTGTAATTTCTAGCGTAATTGATACATATACCCCATGTGTTATGACTTATAAGCACATGGACGGATATAATACCCAACACCTGCATAATAATATAATAATTAATATGTCCTCTTGGCTATTGGAGGGAATAATGAAAAACGTTACCTCCCGGTCGTTTCTAGTTCCGAATAGGGCCACGTGATTATATAATTATAATTATTACGTTTTCAAACATTATAAAATATATTTTACCAATTTTTAGATTCTGAACGAAGTGATGAATGTATTGATTTTACAATGATGTGTGTTTTTTTTTTTTTTTTTTTTTGTGTCTGACGACAACTTTTGGAGCAGTAAAAATGCTTCGATTTTCAAAAGTTGTACCTTTTCTGAAAGGAAAGTGAATCTAGTTGGTACTTTGGGGGGTCAAAAGTGAAAATTTCCCAATACTTTTCAAAAGCGGCAGGAAAAACCTTAAAAAAATAACGGAAAAACGCGAATTTTTACGCAAAACCAATTTTTGACAAAAACGAAAACTTAATTTTACTGTAACTCAAAAAATAATTATTGTAAGCACTTGAAATTTGCAACAGATGTTTATATTAGCGTTGTCTATACAGGGTAAATTTTCAAGTGTTTCAACTTTTTTT
>NC_042495.1:4158203-4159088 GCF_005508785.2 Acyrthosiphon pisum | reverse complement strand
AAGCCGACGCGTCCATCGCGCGCACCGGGTCTGTGCACTCTCCGGAATGGTATCAGCATCCAGTGCGCCCGTCGATGGTATCCGTACCAAGTTTCGGCGACCGACCCATCTCGCACGCCGAGTGGCAAAACTCAACCGGCGTCGCAGGTCCTCCTCCCGGTGGGCTCCGACGCGCAAATCGTTTTTCTCGGAAACCGATGACGACTCCCGTTACCGTTTCGCAAGTTACGAGCTCTCGAAGCCAGAACATTCCCGCCGCGGCCGGCCATCGTCGCCGTGCCCGGCGGTCGCCGGGGCGAAGCCCCGGGACGACGGACTTCGCGTCGCGTCCCGGCTTCCCCCACGATCTCGGCTGGGGGCCGTTATAAACCTGGCGAGGGGCGCTGGCGCGGTTATTCTCCATCCGCTCGAAACGGACGGAGTACGCGCCAATCCCGCTCTCGCCAACGCACGGGTCACGTCGCGCCGGGCGCGCTCTCCCCGCTCGCTTGGTCACCGCAGCCGACCGCCGCCCCGCGTTCTGCGGGCTCGGCGCTCGGCGCTCGCGTCGACCGAAGCGCGCGGGTCACGGGCGCCCGTCCGCGCTCGTATCCCACACGAACCGCGGTCGGTCGGGCGCCGTGACCGTACACCGGTCACGTTCGTCCGACCTTCCTCGGCGTCGGTTCGCCCGCACGGGCGGACCGGCGCTCGGACGCACGCGTCCCGCGACGAGTGTCCGCGCCGTCGCCGTCGCCGCCCTATGTCGGCGGCGGCGTCGTCGCGGAGCCGTCGCGGGCCGCAGTTGTTGTAAAACCGAGATCCCTGGTTGATCCTGCCAGTAGTCATATGCTTGTCTCAAAGATTAAGCCATGCATGTCTCAGTGCAAGCCGCATTAAGGTGAA
>NC_042495.1:4155174-4158103 GCF_005508785.2 Acyrthosiphon pisum | reverse complement strand
ACTATTGTACATTTGAAAAATAAATAAATAATAATACACAATACCTCATATCTAACAAAGGCAGATTCATTAACTAAGATTATTACACGAGTAGGATCTATTTATGAGAAACCTTGTTTAAAATTTTCAATCATTATAACTTTAGCTATCTATATAAACTAACAATTTTATAATTTTTCAACCTACAAAATTATATGCAATTTTTCGTGATTTTATAGAATTTTGTTAACATTTGAACTTTCAAACGAAAATTGTACTAGCGTATCTTTAATAATTTTGAACTGCTGGTAAAACAACTTACGAGGAACCTTGTATTAAATGGACAAGTTTTTAGGCCCAGAGAAATTTTTTTTGTCTATATATTTTATAGAAAAGAAATTAAAAATTTTCAATCAACTATAAATTACTCAAAAAGATTCAAAATATTTTTAAAATATATATAATACACACGTCATAATATTGTCAGAAAAAAATTTACTATTATATATAGGAAAATGGCATGCATAGGTAACAACAACTACATTATAATTGTATTAATCTTAACATTTTACAATAAGTAATGTTTTTTTTAATTTTTTTTTTTTATGTGCCTTTAAATTTGAGCATAAATTCACAATAATTTTTTATGAGTAAAAATGTTCGCAAATTATTTTAAGTTAGAAATTCCTAAAAATAGTCTTTTTATATCAAAGATTTTAAAATTGAATTCAAGATTCCTTAGAAGTATTTCTACCTTTAGCCAAAAAAAATGCTGGAAAGTCAAATTATTTATGAGCGTTTGAAGTTCAAATTTCTACGAATTGTACCAGCTATTCACTCGATTTCTCTTGGAACTATTTTCTTAATTATTGTCCAAAAATGAATAACCATAGGTAGGTATTTGAAATTTACTCCAAATGTTTTTTTTTATCAGTTTCCATACTTGATTACATTTTCAAAATAATTTGACTCGGCTTTAGCTGTTAACGGATTTTTTTTATTATTATTGTTCGATTCACTTCAACAACAAAATATACATTATATTTTTTTTTTTACAATTTCTATTTCTTTAAATGTTAAATGTTATCGTCATCATCGACACAAATACATAATTGACAGCGTGAGTGGATTCGACAGTCGGACTCTTGTGGATCGATAAGCGGGTAGACGCATTACCTAATTACTTTTAAGTACCTAAACACAATGTGAGGATCATAGAACAATAGTTAAATTAATTATTATTTTTGATTCTGAACCGAGCGATAAATGTAGGTACCTATTGATTTTAAAATTATGTGTGTGTGTTTTTTTAATTCCCTTTACTATCTGTTCTAACATTTTAGGGCATAAAAAATGTTACCACATCAGTAAACATAATATACTTTCACGTGGCCAAAACCTTCAACATATTATTTTATTAGGATTTTGTATACGTAACAAAAAAATTATTAGTTAATGTTCTTTATAGGTCCCAGTGGGTCCCACACTCCTTGTAAGTGAACATTATCATGTTCAATGGGGCCATTATTATGTTGAAATAAATAAAATCGTACTCTTATATTAATGCTAAAAACAAGAAACAACATTTTACTGTGTAAACAGACTAATTTTATTAGATTATAATTCGATGAACATTTTTCAAACAATTTTGATAATAATTATGCTGAAAAAATGAAATACATTACAACTTAAGTTGTAAAAAACAATAAATATAATTATTTTAAAGAAAAAATATAATATCAGCTTTTAATCAGTTAGATTATCCAAATTATATTGATGAATTACCTGAACTAACTTACTATAAAATTGATAAGCTAGAAAAATTCCAAGTACTGAGTGAAAATCATTGGCCTACTAAAGAACAGCTAGGACTTGATGAAATGCAATTTGGTGCATTTAGAGCGGCGTTGACACAAGAATTTACAATTATTCAAGGACCACCTGGTACTGGAAAAACGTTCATTGGATTGAAAATTATGAAAACAATTATAAATAATTTATACGACAAGCCATTCCTCACCAAACCAATTTTAGTAGTGTGTTACACGAATCATGCTTTAGATCAGTTTATGGAAGGTATATTGAGTTTCACAGACAAAGTAGTTAGAATTGGAGGTCGAACTAAGTCAAAAATAATAGAAAAATACAGTTTAAGGAATATAACTCGTACTTACACTCCAAGATCCAAAATTACCTCCAAAGGGCTAAGAAATATTGAAGAACAAGTCAAAACTACTATGGAGAACATAAAATATTTTAAGGAATGTAGTGAAGTTGTATCATACAATGCTGGAATATTAGAGTTATCATTGTTAAAAAAGGCGGGTAAGTCGTGGATGTCGCTCTGCTGTACAGTAGGTTACAAGTGGGTTACTGTAATGGATGGAATTAAATTTGAATCCAATGATATTATATCATTGTATACGAAAAACGATTCTGAACGGAGATGATTTGTCAGTCTAGGATATATTATTTTTAAAGAAAAACTTATGGAGAACCTTGTACCAAATTTTAAAAACTTAGTTATAAAAGAAAAAATTTTTACGATTTTTCAACCACTAAATTACTTGCAAATTTTCGCAATTTTGACATATTTCGTATAAATTTGAACTTTAAATGCTTATAAATAAAAATTGTGACAATGTATTCCTTTTATTTTGCAACTGCTATTGTAAAAATATGTTAGGAGCCTTGTATTAAATTTCCAAATCTTAGAATTAAAAAGAAAAACTTTTATGAATTTCTGTCTAAGATAATTTGAACATTGCCGTAATTTTTACGTATTTAGTCAAAATTTGAACTTTAAATGCTTATAAAAAAAAAATCGTGACTATATATTTCTTTTATTTTTCAATTGCTATTGTAAAAATATATTATGAGCCTTGTATTAAATTTTGAAATCTTAGATATAAAAGGAAAATTTTTTATGAATTTCTAGCATAAAATAATT
>NC_042495.1:4152016-4154366 GCF_005508785.2 Acyrthosiphon pisum | reverse complement strand
CAACTTTGACATATTTCGTATAAATTTAAACTTTAAGCACTTATAAAAAAAAATTGTGACTAACGATTTTGGATTTTTTTTTATCACTGTGAGAACAACTTATAAGAAACCTTGTATTAAATTTTCAAAGTTTTCTATCCAACCAAAAATTTTTTATCGTTATTTTAAAAAAAAATACTTAGAAAAATTGAAAATTTCATTTGTCTATAAATAGCTCAAAAAAAGTCGAAACACTTTGAAAATTTAACCCTGTATAGACAACGCTAATATAAACATCTGTTGCAAATTTCAAGTGCTTACAATAATTATTTTTTGAGTTACAGTAAAATTAAGTTTTCGTTTTTGTCAAAAATTGGTTTTGCGTAAAAATTCGCGTTTTTCCGTTATTTTTTTAAGGTTTTTCCTGCCGCTTTTGAAAAGTATTGGGAAATTTTCACTTTTGACCCCCCAAAGTACCAACTAGATTCACTTTCCTTTCAGAAAAGGTACAACTTTTGAAAATCGAAGCATTTTTACTGCTCCAAAAGTTGTCGTCAGACACAAAAAAAAAAAAAAAAAAACACACATCATTGTAAAATCAATACATTCATCACTTCGTTCAAAATCTAAAAGGCATCGGACAAGACGAGGCGATTGGGGGGGGGGGGGGGGGTACGTGATGGTGAGTGGGTGGTGATGCAGATAATGATGGCCACTGGTCACCTCTACACAGTTCTCACGGCCGGTCCTGCGGGACGGACGAGAGTCGCGGGCGCGTTTGCTCTTGGACGCGAAGACGACCATGGTAACGGGCGAAGCCAGGCCACGACGGCTGCGAGAGCAATGACGACAGTTAGCGACGAGCGGCTAATGAGCGATGTAGTTTGCTTGACGATACTGCAGGCGCTGAAGACAACTGTTGTGCCGACGACGACGGTGACCAAAGCTCGGAGCGAATGACGAAGACTATAATATCGGCCGACAGGATCAGACCACTGGGCGAAAAATGGAGAGAATCTGCGGACAGCATCGCGACGCACCGCTGTCCTGATACTCGCCGTGGTTTTCGCCATGGCGTCCAGCCGGCCCCGCCATAGAATCGCGCACCACTGAACTCTGAAACGTTTCGTTTCCTCGAGCTCGGTACTGCTGACGTCCGTGTTCCTGGCCACCCAGTAATTATAGTCATCCGTCACTCACCCACCATGAGCTCTGACGTCTCCGCCGCCGCCGCCGCCGCCTCAAGTCGTCTTCGTGCAGCACTGCATCAGTCGTCACTGGTACCGTCGGAACGGCGTCGATGTCCACGCCGGTACAGCTAGCCTCCGTCGTCGTGTCGTCGTCGCTCTCGGACCGAAGCAGCCGGGCACCTGCCACGCCGCCAGAGGGTCTCGAGTGTCGGCGACCTCAAGCGCGCGACGTCCGGGATCCCGTCTCGCTACCGCCGGTACAGGCCGGAGAAGGTGTATCGGTGACTTACCGCCAATCACCCCAAAAATGCACTGTCACGTACCTAAACCTCGACCCCACGTCATCGTCTCGACTTGTCCGCTGCCCTCGGCCAGGGGGGAAACTCTCGGACGGTTTCACTTCGGGGAACAACAGCAGAAAACGCGTGTGGCCTTGTTAATACCTGTCCACGCAGCGGACTCGATCCTCGCCACCATCCGTCTGCGCGGAGCTGCGCATTTTGCTAGCGTTGCCCCCGGGTCCAGCCAGCCGATCAAGTCTCCAAATCTTTTCTTGACCTCAGCTCCCCTGGCTGGTGTGACGAACTCCGCCTCGTCACTGGGCGCTTCCACAGGCGCCTGCATCGCTGTAACGGCGATCACGTCGTCGTTGATCCATTCAACCGGTCCAGTACTAAAATCGTCGTCTAGTTGATGGGTTTCCGACGAGTCACCGGCCGCAAACTGGGTCGCATAATACAACAGACCCGCCAAATCCGCAACCGTAGGCTCTTCTTCGAAGTTGTCAAATATGCTAAGTTGTGTTTCCATTATCTCATACTCGATGTTTTTGATGGTATTTTTAATGACTTCTTCTACGGTTTTCTCGATTTCTTGGGCTGTTGTTTCGGTATTGTACGATTCAGCCATTTTTACAGGTAAATTGTTCGCGTGTAGGTATAGTCAGAATAAATTGCAAGTGAGCCGATTCCGAATTTCGTCCTAGGCCGTCGCCGTTAATTGAAAACAAACATCGTTTATTAGTAGCCAGCAAGCAAACCATCATATTATTATTAATCGACCGGCAGCATCGACTGGATTTCGGGCCCGTTTATTTTTTCGATAACCATTATTAATATCATTACATTATTGATATACCAATACTGTACTTACGTTATAACGCAGAAATATACTATAATCAT
>NC_042495.1:4144878-4150743 GCF_005508785.2 Acyrthosiphon pisum | reverse complement strand
TCAGCGATCTACATTTCATACTACGTTATTTTACTTCCATAATCATAATGACTAGGTATGCAATGTTTTATTTTAAATTAACAATACCTAAGTATCCTATTTCAAACATAAAATAACAAATATACCATTTTATTAATAAAAATAATAGTAAACGTTTTTGAGTTGATACTGTACTAATTGTTGTTTTGTTATAATTAAACTTTATAGAAGCGATAATCCCTGGAAATTTACTACGAATGTTATGATAATTCTATCCACCTGCGTCATTCATCAATATTCCAGCACCGTTAATGTTTAATTCACGAGTCGTCCATCATAACAATAACAATAATACATTTTATGAATTTCCATTTTGAATATCGAAGGGTTTTTTATTTTTTTCAAAGTATAAATTTACGGAATCACTATATATTAAATATGTATACAGGTTATTGAAAATAAATTAGAGAATTTTCGAGAATTCAAGATGTACTATACAATTAAAATTCTTTAAGCCCCTATAATAATTTATATTACAACGATTCTAATAACAGAAAAAACTCATTATTTAAAATAATAATAATATAAAATAATTCTTGAAATTAATTATTTAAATATATTTATACAACCGTAACATGACATTTTAGATACATAATAGAAATACGTGACTATGAAAACAAAATATGTTGAAAATGTACAAAATACAAATGAACTAAAATATTCACAACGTAGGTATCCGGTAAAGAATTTATAAAAGAAATAAAAGCTGGATGAAATTGTTAACAGTAAAACGGTTGACGAGAGTTATGAGAAAAAATTGTGACCGCATTCCACCTTAACGTAGCCACTTGGGAGAGGTGGCTATACATTGGTAACTATAATAATACTATAATGTGTCATATCGTACACCACATTATTATATTATTTTGGCTTAAATTATTTCCAAAATGTCAAATATATTAAATTCTTCGTTTGTATATTTATTTATGAGCTTCGGATTGTAAGCACCATATATATTATGAAGTGTCCCGCAGTGCTTGTCACCGTCAACAACTTTTCTCCAACACATTTTCATGAACATTATTACTGTAACAGATAACCATATATTTATTCGTTTGTCTACTACATAAAAACATATTAATATTCATTTCTATTCTGATTTTTCTTAAATTATTTAAAAGTCCAATTATTAATTTATACTAACTACACTAAGTACATTCACAGGATTTCACATGATAAAATTAAACTTTTCTATAATTGTGTTTTAAATTATAGTACATTCTTAATAATATTTTCAATACATATAAAATCATATAAGTAAAATCTTAAAGCTTAAAGAGTATAGGTAAAAGTAGATAAAAAATAATATGATCGTAATTTTACACTTTGCTTTTAGTAAGAAAATATTATATTATATAGATAGTTTAGATAATTAATATCAAAAACGTATTGTTCTTTAAATAATTAACATATTTCCGTACATTACAAATACATCATGCTATAATAAAAATTCAAATTAAATTACTTAAGTTTAAATATAATGTCAATTGAATTTAATTGAAATAATTTTCGGATATTTATTTTTTTAATTTTACTGAAACTACTTTACCAATCAAAATAATCTAAATAATTTTACATAGCCTGCATTCAGTTATAAATGCCAATACTTATATATTGTCAAGTAAACTAATTTGTACGATATATTTTTTAAACATAAATGATTCCACTGCAAGTGATGTACAAGATTCTTTTCAAAAGTGTTTAATCATATTATTATAGGTACTTACTTATATAATCCTACATTATATTTGTAATTATTTATTTATTATTATTATAATAATAATCCTAGGCATCGTGGCCATTGGGAAATTCACTACCTAATTAATAATGCATTAAATTTAATCTATCATTCAAAATACTTTCTAGGTATGCAACAATATGATTAACAATATTTATTTAAAATATTTAATTATTTCTACATTTTCATTGATTATTATTACAATTGGATATCTGCTAATGCTATTATTTCTCAATATTTCTAATTCAACCGAACTAATTACTAATTACTTACAAACAGGAGAGATTAGGTGGAATATCATACTTTATAACTGAATACTCTAAACACATTTAGATTTAGATTTGAATACAATATTGCTTAAAAAATTTACCAAAAACAATGTACTTATTATTACACAATAGTAAAAAAACTAATCAAGCTTTGAGTTCTTGTCACTCGTTGCGCATCATGGTCCATGGCACAAGCCAATATTGTGTAATTTAAATTTTAAAACAATGATAAATCATTGAATTCGTAAAGCATTTCTGTACACGGATCCCGGTTTACCTAAAAATGGTCAAGATAAAAACGGAAGTACCGTAAATTTGAACGCTTTTTCGTTTTCCATTTCAAAATATAAAGAAAAAAATGACTTCTAAAGCTACGCTACAATCTGTGTTTGATTTCCGATTTATGGATTTATAGGACTCTCGCAATATATTTACCATACGAAAAAATGTGGGAAAGTTAAAATATAATTAATATGGGTTATAAATTAAACAACGCAATTATAAAAAATGACCGCGTAAATATAAAAAAAAATTTTAAATTAAATATTATGAACCAAGTTAAAATGTATAAAAAAAAATTGAAAAATCACTGTCTACTGTCTACTATCTACTGTAGTGTAAAGAATAATTCACAATATAAAAAATTCCAAATAGTTAAATATAATAATTAGTTGTAAAATGATATTTGAGAATATTTATTATTACATTTTTTCTTAATAATCATTATTTTTTAAGACAAACAAAGCACAATTATAGGTACCTACTTACTATTTTATACAAACAACTCCAGTTTCTACTACTTTTTTTGCACATCCATAAGATCACATAATATCTACTATAATACATAGGTCATAGGACGTATATACATTGGTCTATACACTAATTAGTATTTAGTAATTAGCAATAACCATTCATTGCTGATTTAAACAAATATTGAATGTACGTTTTCTACATTATTGTATCTTCATGTCTTATATGATCTTTAAATACAACTATAATTATTAATTATGATAATATATATTATATACTAAAATCTATAATATGAATTTAATTACTGCCAAGCCAATGAATCAAAATCACAAATATTAAATTTGTATAACAGAATTCTGATGACTTATTAATTATTACTTATTATGGACTAATTCTTTAGAAAAATACTAATGGTTGTAGATACTTAAAAATTAGATCTACTTATACGTATAGTTCTCCTCTTCGGATTATAAGTTAACTATTGGGATTACACGCGACTTTTTTTTCTAAATTATAGAGTTATATACAGTATCTATACACATATACTTACACACATAATATTAAATTATTTAAATTAATAAGAAAATAAAACTAGATTAGAATATATTGAGTTCCTTTATATTTTGTGTTAGCTTCAGTCTGTACCTATTAGGGTATATATAGTGTTGTCTGAAATTGTAGTTCCATCATTACCCAATGGTTGTTACAATAAAATAATATTATTAATAACTAAAAAAACTTAGAATTGGTGACATGAGAATCTTACATGGATACCTGAATGAAAAATACTGAGCCTCCATTATGACCATCAGACCTAATATGCAATATGCAAATGACAGTGAAAAATATTTGTCATCCATTGTCTAAATTCTACAGAAGCCAGAAACAAATGCCACATACCATAAAGTCTGTATGAAACAACCAGACTATTTTCAGATGATAATAAATTAATCTTTTGTTAGAAAAAATCCAAATGTATAAATGAATATGTTCTAAATAATTTAATGTAAGCAGTAAGCTAATATCCTTGTAGTTGATAGGCACTCAAAAATAAAATAAAATATATTATTAATGAATGTTTATTATTATATGACGTCGATATCTTCTTCAGAGGTCAGTGAGTTTAAAATTTTACTAATGGCTACTAAGTAAATAATGGAATGCCTGTATTCCCATTGTTATTTTGTGTTGAATTTCCCATGTACCCCCACCCACTAAAACATTAAAATTTAAAAAATATTTTATGTATTTGCTAGCTAACTTTTATAATATGCTATGCTTTTGGTTTAATCATGAAATAAAAATTTAATGGGTGTGCCGTAAAAATGCGTCAACACCAGTATAACTACCGGAAATACTTATTTCCAAAATTTTTCTGCACCAACATCTGGCATGTAATTAGCACATACCTATTGTGATTGTAATTTCTCGACCGAAAAAATTAATTTTCAATTTTGACCATGTCCTATATCAACGCAGGAAAAAATTTTTTAATAAGTAATATTGTAAGGTAAAGTACACTTTACAATATCTTACAAACACACTGAATAACTTTTTATTTCACGCTTAAACCAAAAAAAATCAAATTACTAAAGTAAACATGTAAATAGAGACTATAATTACATGCTAAATACAATTCAAAAAAAAATTTTAATAAGTATGTACTGTTTGCTGCAAATCTGGATCAGCCCTATAGAGTCCATAACCTACTCCACAATGATTAATATAATATAGATTATAATTTCTGAATTTTTATGGAGTTACATAGTAATAAATAAAAACTGTGCTATATATATGTCGGCTACAATAATATATTAAACTCTACAAAATATGGTGATAGGTGATTGCATGTGCGTGTGAAAATAATAAACAAATAATCATCGATAAAATAAGATTACTTTTGAAATAAAAAAAACCTCGACAGAAATAATATGTTAACTTTTGAGTTACACATTTGAAGCACAGATTTTTTTGCAGTGGAAATGGTTTTGTCCATCTATGTTTAACAAATAAATTTCAAATTCGTCCAGATTAAAAATGTAATTTGAGTGCGTAATAATGTGTACAGGTTTGGTATTGTGGAGAACACATACTACATACTATATACGATATACCTAAGTATGATATATAAATTATAAAATATAGCACAATGATACACTACTTTATATTTTTCCACTGCAAGGAAAATCTATATGAACCATAAATATGTTTTTGGAGGAAATGATATTGAATTTAGTCTATAAGCTATTTAAAAAAAAAACCATCTACAAACAGACTTTTTAGATTCTGAGTGGAACGATGAATGTATTGATTTTACAATGATGTGTGTTTTTTTTTTATTTTTTATTTTTTTTTTGTGTCTGTGTACACGATAAGTAGTCGAAATAATGCTTCGATTTTCAACTTCAGTATCTTGTTCGATTGAAAAATGAATATAATTGGTGCATTGGGGAGGTCAAAATTTAAAATTCCCAGTAATTTTCAAAAGCGCCAAGAAAAACCAAAGAAAAATTAAGGAAAAACGGGAATTTTTACGCAAAATTGAATTTGGTTTTTGGTGTAACTTTATCAAACAAAAAATAGCTATAAGAAAGTCAAATTAAATTTTTATGATCGTTTGAAATTCAAATTTCACTCGATTCCTCATGTAGCGATTTCCTTATTTTGTTGTAATTGAAAAACGAATAACTGTAGATACATGAAAATTTTACTGAATGTTTATATTAGCATTTCCTATACACCATACAATTTTGAAAATATTTAGACTCTTTTTGAACGGTTTACGGACATTTTCAGTTTTCAATTTTTTTAGTTTTTTTTCTATAAATATCAATAAAGTTTTATCTGTTGGGCCAAAAAGTGTAAAAATTTAATACAAAGCTCCTGATATATTGTTACAATAGCAGTTGAAAAATATTAAAAATACATAGACACAATTATTTTTTATAAGCATTTGAAGTTGAAATTTTGATAAAATGTACCTATCAAATTTAAAATTGAATAATAATTTTGTAGTTACAAATTTATAAAATGTTCAACTTTTGTATCTAAGAATTTAAAATTAAAACA
>NC_042495.1:4128639-4144694 GCF_005508785.2 Acyrthosiphon pisum | reverse complement strand
GATATATTGTTACAATATCAGTTGAAAAATATTAAAAATACATAGGCACAGTTTTTTTTTTATAAGCATTTAAAGATCGAATTTTGACAAAATTTATCAAATTTTAATTTGAATAATTATTTTGTAGTTAAAAATTTATAAAATGTTCAACTTTTGTATCTAAGAATTGAAAATTTAAAACAAGATTCTACGTAAGTAATTAATTCTGTTACCAAAAAATCTAAAAAATACATTTACACAGATTATTTTTATAGTCATTTTAAGTACAAATTTGGACGAAATTACATATTAAAAACCTAGAATAACTATTTTAGTTATTTTGTTGTGATTGTATAATATTATTCTTGGGTATACTTGAAACTTCTAAAGTATGCTATTATATATCTATGATAGTATCACGGTTTGTTGTTGATGTATAACGCGTTATTAGTACCTAATAGATATTATGATATGATTAATTTGGAATTTATTATAGGTACCTATTATAGGTCAATTTTTTTTAAATACTATAGACTATAATATAATATTATGTCTTATACCTAGACTGACATACCGTATCCGCTCAGAATCGTTTTTCTTATACAATGATATTATATCATTGAATTCAAATTTAATACCATCCATTATACAGTGACCCACTTGTAACCTACTGTACAGCAGAGAGAAATCCACTTACCCACCTTTTTTCATATAATTTCATTGATGCGCTTTGTAGACTTTTGTCAACATAATATTTGGTTGTATATTGATGTCAATAATATTATCACGACATCCGTCAACCATGGTAATAATAATAAATATTATAGACGTTACAAAAATCATCCTTGCGGAAATCGGTCAGAAAAAACATGGTGTAGACAACTCAAAACATATTTATTTAAATATATAAGCAGCTAAACTTTACTGATACGATTGAATATTGATACATTAACAATTAATAGGTACCTATACGGTATGCTAGCAGCTACTGCATAAGTGCATAACTTGAAATTCATAACTCGGTGCCATATTTGGAGATTTTACGCCCAAAAGCAACGTAATATAAAATCTACTCCCTCCCAATCGTCAATTATATATGTATGGATATTATTTAAAATTTTTTTTTTGTACAAGCATGCATCACATCATCGCGTTTATATGGCCTCGATTAAAGAAACTACATAATTTTAAATATATCTTAAAGCAAATGTATATTTGTAGCTTGTATAGTCAAAGCTATATTCGATTAGTTTTAATGAGATATGAGCAAAAGTTTAGAGAGTAAGTATAGTTTAAGCGATGTAAAAAAATATACCAAGTGCTAAATCCAAACACGAATTGCCGTTACCCGACTAGGTCGAATTATAATTATAATAAAATATAAAAATTAATTAATAATAATATTTATAATTCTTCATTGCCGGAAAAAATTTTCATAACGAAATATTATATTATATGCAATTTAATGATTGTGGAGTTACACAATTAAAGTACATATTATTTTTAAAATGATATAATAGATAATCAAAAGCGCTAAATATAGGTATAAAGAAAAGAACGAAGTTTGAAAATACAATCATATAACAGAGTCATAGCCAATTTAACTAGAAATTATTGTAGCGTATTTTCAACATTTTATTAGATGACGAACCATTTTGGAGAAGTTCGAACACGAACTCCGTGATACGAGATTTGTATATATATATTCGATATTCCCCGCGGCCCGCATTACAATGCACTATCCGATACCAATGGCAACCATTTATAAACATATAAACTTATTTTATAAAATAATTTAAAAAAAAAAGAAATAAACATCATTGTAAAACCAATAATATGTTCCCGAAATAATGAGATATCAACAACTACAGATATAATTCATGTTAAGATAGTCTGCTAAATAATTGAACTTAAATTGACTTAAGTTAAAAATTTAAATATACTATAGCATAATGAGTACATAATAATATAGTCTACTATCATTGTAATAGACGGTATATTACTAATCAACTGTTGTAAAGTCGCCAAGCCAAGTTCAATTATTTAGCAGACTATTTTATCATAAATTATATCCACACTTCAAAGACTTAGTTATAAAATGATATCACAACTTTTAGAGCCGTTATTTTTATACATAGCGTTTTTTTTTACATGAAGTTTGGCGGATCGTTTTTGTTGGGAATTGGGATATAATATTAAATAACATACCTATTTAAGTAAGAACATATAATTAATTAACAAAAATAATAATAAAAAGAGAAGGAGAATAGAACAAATTAAGAATATAGGTACAATGTCATTTAAACTAATAAAAAATTCATTATATATTATTTAAATAACAAGAAAATGTATCAAGAAGTGTAGAGAACAATAATTAACCATCATATTTTATAACAGTATTACCTGCAGACATTAAAATTTAGTGTTAACAGATAATATGTGGGTTTGTTTCTGAAGTTAATTTGATATCCTTTAAAGTATAATTGTTTTGGACAATCAACCATATTATGCAATACTTTGAACAAGATTCTTAAATGTAATGTAAGGTATCTGTAATTATTTTGAATTTAGGAAAGGCTTCGTTCACAAAGTTAAGAACTGACGCTGAGGCTGATTTTTCCGTAAACAGAAGTACATTCAAACCGATATACACCTACGAGTATAATATACTAGGTGTATATCTAGAATTTACCGCAAAAAAAAACTACACGCGGTGAAGCTGGCTTATTCAGCAGGTATATAATAAAATATCATAAGAAATATAGACTGACAGACAAACTCCGCTCAGAATCATTTTGTGTATATATTCTATAATTTATTTTTAATTAAAATGTAATACGATATCTATTACAGTGACCAACTAAATGATGAGCACTTTCCACTTTCTTATTGCTACCTATAATTATTGTAAAAATTAACATTGTGTAAATTTTAAATGCCAATATTACTGTGAACATTTTTTTTTTTTTTTAATAGGTATCCATTATAAAATTTAGTATAAATGCTCTTCTCTTGTTTACTCTGCATGAGGAACTATAAAATTACATTTTAGTGACAATACTTCTACAGTCTACTATTATTTATTGGTATTCTGTAAATATTGTTTTACTTGAATTACGTAACTAAAATCTTAAACGAAAAACTTTTCTCCCGGCAATTATGTCCCCCATTTGTTTGCAGAAAAATAAAAAAATACATTACAGAAAAAACTGTATCTGTTTTCAAGTATTTTGATAAGTAAATATAAATACACATATTATACTTTCAAAATTTTTTTGAAAAATGATTTGTTAGTCAAGCAATTAGCTATTAATTTATCTAACAATTAGATATTATAGGTATTACATAATTATTATAATATTTTTTTTTTGGATAAGAGAAACATTTACAAGCTGTATACAACTTAATACAATAAGTAAATTTGATATCTTATGCAATATAGGTACTAGGTGTGTAGACATGAGAGAAGGAGGCATCCAATGACACTAGGTACTTCAATAATAATAAATTCCATTTTTGTTTAATTTAAATATTATTTAATTTAGTAATTAATTGTTGAAGGCAATGAACTTTTTATTAACTGTAGTCAGGAGTGATATGAGGGGAGTAATTTTATTAGTGATTTGAGTTCATCAGAATATAATTAACTGCTATTACATTTAAATCAATAGGTATTGACGTACCAAGTAAATAGGTTTTTGTTTTTTATTATTTATATAGCTTCTAGTACAAGACTATTGCAGCTCGATAATTACATAAGACACACACATATGTGGACAATATTACACAACTATCTATAAATATCTTACATGATAGCAATAGTTTAACGTATTACGTAACATAACAAGATTAGATTGCTTGCACAATTTCAAAGTATATAGAAATAATTAAATAAATATAGTTAGATAATGAGTGGTAGGTACTGAAATATTATCTATGGAGATAAATGTTTGTGTAAGACCTCGGTTAGGAGGGAAAAAGAAAAGAAAAATTAAGGAAAAACGGAAATTTTTACACAAAATTGGTTTTTGACAAAATCTATTTTGGATTTTGATGTAACTCTAAAATAAATTATCGTAGATACATACAATTATCACTGGTTGTTTATATTAGCATTTTCTATATACGATAAAATTTTCAAAAAATACTGATTTGTTTTAAATTGTTTATGGACATTTTCAGTTTCCAATTTTTTGTTTTTTGTCCTATGAATGTCAATAAAATTTTATTTGTCGAGTAAAAAAGCTTGAAATTTGAATATAAGGCTTTTAATATATTGTTGCAATGACATTTGAAAAATATTAAAATTCATACCTAATCACGATTTTATTTTTATAAGCATTTAAAATTCGAATTATTACAAAAGGCATAAAAATCACGAAAATGTACAAATTATTTTGAGTTAGAAATTCCTAAAAAAATTCCTTTTTAAATCTATGATTTTAGAATGTTATACAAGATTCTTATAAATTATAATGTTATCTACCTAATACCTTTATCAAAAAAAAAGTCTATAAGAAAATAAAATTAAATTTTTATGAACGTTTTACGAAATTTATTTGTGGTAATTTAGACCTCTCTCTCTGAAGTCTTATTTAGGAAGAACTTGGGGTAGGCACTTTTATGTACGTATATATCTGCGTTTATAATAATTATTATAGTAATAGTTGAATACCATTACAATATTATTATTATTTAACCCTTATTCTAATCTGAGCTTATTTTCTAATCATTATAAATGGATTTTTATTTAACATAGGTAACCTATATACCTGTTACATTGCATCATTTAATTGGATATTTAATAATTTCTAAATTTTCTTAGTTATACATTGGTTGATCATTATCATAACCATTGGATAAATATCTGTTTATTTTTCATTAATAAATTGGTTTTTCCTATTGAATTATAAATATACAGTATACACTAACATACTTTGGACAATTAGCTTTTGCCTGGATAAATATTATTATGATACCTACCTACATGCGAGCTACATTCACATAATATTGCAAACTGGAATTAAATAAGCCAAATACCTAGGTAGGTACACGTAGTTTGCGGTGGTTCACGTCTAGCCGTCTAGGAACCCTTAAAAACAAATTATAGTTTTTTCTTTTTTCATATATTTTATAGAATAATAATTATTATTATTATGTCTACAATGTATATGTCATATATGTTTAAGTTAACTCTAACTATCAACAAATTAAAATAATAATAATTGGAACATAATTTTGCAGTATATTGGTCAACATTCTGATCGTAACCAAACTTTAAATACTTATGAGGAACTAATCAAAGATGGTCAATCTTCTTGGGTGGCACTTTTTTATATGGTCATATTTTGGTTTATAATGTGTCGTAACAAATAAAGTTATCTTGGTGGAAAACTTTTATTATTTTATTAATCTCGTTATTATTCGCCGATCATGTAACGATGAACTGAAAAGCAATCTATGTCCTGAGGGCTATAATGCTCTTTGATAATAAAATGTATTTATTGTCAAGAATGTACATTCATAATTATGAGGGAGAAGGGAGTTAGCACAGAGGAGGGGGGGGAACTCTAAATAAGTCTCTCCCGTCTAATAATCATTAAAATATAAATTATTATTTTAGATAACCAAAAAAATAACCAAAAAAATGTATGGGAACATTTGAAATTTAGAACATTACTAATGTATTAAATATTAATTATAATATTAAGTACCTTCCTATTTTAATTAAATTATGATAATATTAATTTCTGACTATTTTATCTGTAATGCCGTCATTTATTATATTTGAATACAAAAGTAATTCATATAATAATTATGCCCTAATAATACCTACTGTGATCACAGCCGATAGGTATACCGATATAAATTCTCAATTTTTAATAATATGAATACATAATAAAATTAAATTTTCGAAATATAATTTCGATGCCTTTCTATAGAATTCATGAACGTATTAATTATTCGTATGTGATTAATAATAATGTTTTGTTATTTAAAGGCAATGAGATTACTGATTTGGGTATTGTATTTTACAGTGAGTTAAAGTTTCATGCTCACTTAGATAAAATTTAACCAAGTTCCCCCAAGCCCTCCCCCCTATTTACGCCAATGTACTTTATTGTAGGTACATAAATAATATATAATAAATATAAAACGTATAACTGTTATACCTAATATAAACGTTATAAGTCATTAATACGCGATAAGTTTTAACTGTTTTTAATTTTCTACAAATTAAACAACTACAATATCATTTTTTATATATCATTCATATACGTAGGTATATTACCTAATATGCATAGTCACAATTAATAATTGTCAATAATATATTTGGTTGTTGTAGTTTCCGAAAAAATAAAAAAAAGTACTACGTCAATTAATTTGCATTAGTTAGTATGATTTCCACAAGCGTTGAAGTTCAACCCGGCTCTCAACCATAACAGAATCAATAATTTATAATATTATAATATTCTGTGATCGATGCACATTCACAGAGTAATAATAATTGCAAGATAGTACTATCTTAAATCGTGATGTAAACGCGATTCAATCCACAGATATATAAACATACGTATGTTTAAAATTTCTATATCTATGATTCAATCCCTATTTACTGATAAGTGATAACAATTAAAATATTGATAATAACAAATTTGGGTAATTTGACACAGTGTATTGGCACACCGCGTACCTATTATTTTAAATAAAGATAAAGTGATAGACACAAAATGTTGATTAAATAATATTTATTATTTAATAATGTACCTATAATAAATAATAATTCATGGCATTATTTTATTTATAATTTTAATATGATAATATAGTTAGCAGTGAATGGTGTTAAATAAGTTATTAATGTGTTATAGGCACAGTTATATTGCATTATAATTTATAATCTATATCTGTGGTTATAACTTATAAGTTTCTTTTTTTTAAGATTATTAAAAAAAAAAAATGTTTTATTTAAAAATACCTGATATAAATGTACCCATATTCGATGTAGAAGATTCAGCTTTATCTCGTTTGGAACATTTTTCAACTTACGCTAAATTAAGTGACAAACCAAAATACTCTATGTATCTGAGAAACTCTACGCTTCTAGACTACACTGGATTTCTGTGCCTTAGGTAAACTTGGACTAAATGTAAATTGTAAATTGTAATATAACTATTACAATTATTTATAATCACTAAGTACTAATTTATTTTCATAAACATGTAGATAAATTATACTTTTTTACTACCTATTTAGGATGAGTTAATTTAATTGACATATAATATGAATACCTAAATTTAATATTTTTATTTAATAGTACTTATATACAAATAAAACCAAGTTAACTATACGCATACTATACCTAATAGTTAGGGTACAATTTAATTGAAACTCCTGCTAAGAGGACACTACCTATGCATTTGTTGTCTTCGTCTAACACAAGTACGAGATAGCAAATTTCCATTCACTAGTTTCAATAGTGTGCTGTTAGATTTAATATTAGAGTGACCCATTACCTAACTTTTAAGTAAGAACATTATATGAGCTTAATAATCGCCTTTTATTTTATATTTTAATTTTCATGCGAGATATGAGAATTTTTAATTTGTGATAGGTATGAGCATATCCATATCTTGCTTGAAAATTTAAATATCAAAAAAATCACAGATGCTTCAGCACACTGTGTGAACGAAAATTTGCTTTACGTTTGGAAGACAGGGACAACCCACGTATGGGTAGAGTCTTCAATGAACTGGTTTGAAGGTACTAACTAAAACTCAACTTGTTTACTAAGACACAGGATGCTTGAAAATCCTAGATTATACAAAAAACTGTATTATTATTACTAGAACATAGAGTCCTAGATTATACCTAATGTAAATGCATATTCTTTTATATTTGAGTTAAAATATTCTTATTAAATAAATGAACAATTTATTGTTTTAAATCAAATTTGAGTAGCTGTATAACTTTTATTGAATTTTCTTCACATAGTATGTAAAACTGTTGCGCAGTATAGAATAATATGCTTAAAATTATAAATCTTTGCTTACAAAGCTTCCTATAATTAACTATAGCTATCTAAATGTATAGTTTTGATTAAAAATATAATTTAAATTATTTTTATAATTATTTGAAGTTTGAACAGATACTTACTTTTAAATGTAAATTTTAATAAATTGTATTATAGTTTATTGTTAGAAGTTTTTATATGGTTAACTTTGGAGTCAAGATGATTATTTTGGATGAAAATGTTATAATTATAAATGTCCAATGTTAATTAAAAGTTATATCTAGTGAATAATGTAAATTATAAATTCACCCAAACAATTTATGAAAATTATATTGATAGGATATATTTGGTAGGATATTACAGTAAATCTATATATATAAAGGAATTTGTCTTCCTGAAGGATCAACATAGAGCCCAAACCACAGTATAATATATAATAAATACAGTTGTATATCGTTTTCTATTAAGATACATTTTAAAGAATATTATCCTTTAAAATTATAATATCTAATAACTAATAATTATTATTTTCATGTTAGAGAGTTAGGTCTAAATAATTTGTGTAGTAAAAATTATTTGTCTAATTATGCAATACATTGATATTTTCAGAACATATGCAAGTTTAACCGATGACCACACATTAAAGGAGATAGTCATAGAAGGAGAATGCCGTTTAATCTCAGAACGTTTAAATTTATTGAAACCAAATTTTTTAAGAAAATACTTAATAAAAATAATAGATGAAATTGGACTTTTTAGTGTTACTGATGATAATATTGATGTATTACTAAAAGTATGTTCAGAATACAAGGATAAGCAACATGTACCATGTAATGAATATTGTAGTACACATTCAATTGAAGGTTTGTTTATACAATTATTATTTATAACTGTTTGATATTTGACTATTTAATTTAATTTTTTCAGTTCCTTGGCAAAAATGCACTACATTAGTTTCCAAAAGAAAAGTACACCTTACTCAAGGCATTGCCGTTGTACTCTGCAATCAATGGAATAGTTTATTAGTTGATTTATTTCGTTTGATTTATATCAAATCATTACATAAAATCCGTCGTTCTATGTCTGCTTTACATAATACCAACTTACAATGTGAATATCTTAATGAGAAATTAAATAGCTATTATAATTCTAAAATAGCCTTTTGGAAAAATATTGATGAACAGATATCATTAGAAGAACTCAATTTAAACAAAATATTATTGCCACCTTGCATGTTAATGTCATTAAATTCATTATTCACAAACCATCGCCTTGCACATGATCCACGTTATCGATTGACATTATTTTTAAAAGATATAGGAGTATCTTTAGATGAGACTTTAAAAATATTTCAACAGGAATATTCCAAGTGTGGAAATCTAAAAAGTACATGTACACATTCATGGGATGATCATAAGAAACAAATAGAATATAATGTCCGTCATACTTACGGTATGGTGGGGTCGAAAAAAAATTATCAAATGACAACTTGTGTTTTAATGCAGGTATAATGCATAAACTTTTTAAAAATGTAGATAAGTTCTGATTATAATAATTTAAATTTTTTTAGAAACAAAATATTCAAGTTTCTGATGAAGGATGCTGTCCATTTGTACATTGTAGTGAAGATAAATTAAAAAGTATCTTAGAAGAATTTACATCGATTAATGATATAGAAATGAATATTTTAAATGATTTAAAAAATAGTGATCAACCTATCCAAGCATGTCATTGGTATGCACAAAAGTTGTTTCCTGTATCAGAACCTCTATGTCATAATACACCAACACAGTATTTTTTCAATTCAAAAAAAGTTAAATATTGTCCTATAATAGATTAATAATATAGGTAGATATTACTAAAAATAATGTACTATAATAAATATACAGTGAACAAAATATTAATTTATTGTTTCCATCATAGTAATAACTAATAAATATTTATTTATATAAAATATATTTACACTAAATATTTTACAATTAAGAAATTAGAATTCATATCGCTAACTGTACATATAATAACAATATAATATATAGACACATTCATGAATACTCGTGCATAACTGAATTTGGTGGTGTCCATCGGTAAACCAATTCACTCTTTGAATGATTGCCATGATGATTTTGTGATTTATTTTGAGAATTGCCATAAACTCCATAAGTATCATCTGCTGAATCTTTCGGTGGTTGCCTATATGTTTCAGACCTATTATAACTTTGTGGATATATTCCTGGAAATATTTTAAAACGACAATAATATTAATGCATTCATTTCAATCTATTTCATAAGCTACAAACCATTATGGATGCCACTAGCGTTGACTTTTGCCAAATTCCTAGCACTATAATATGTGGGTTCATGTTGCCTTTGTTGATTCTGTTGATTTTGCCTATCGGGTCTATCTGTTCTATCATTAGCTGTCGTTGTCTGTGGAAACATTCCTTGTGCTGGTAATAATGGCCCTGGTCTTGGTAAGTAATCACGAGGTGGCAAGTTTTGAATGGATTTTGAATGGTACAGTGACTGTGAACGACTTAAATTTGCACGGGTCAAAACCGGTGAACGGGCGTATAACGATCTACTCCCTTCATACAGAGGCTCTGGCAAATCTAAATCAGCAGATAGCATTGGAGGGGAAAGAGCTGGTCGAATAATTTTGTGTGGTACCTGTATTTGACACAGATTCTCATCATCTATAAAATAAATAATACATTATGTATTATTAATTTGATTTTTTTTAGCAGTATAATGTGTAGCATCTTACCATTCAAATCATCTATTGTTGCTTTTCGTTTTTGTGGATTAAATATTAAATCATACACTACGCCTGCAATAATTCCTCCTGCTCCTGGTCCAAACCAATAAACCTGCATAGTAAGTAGTTGGTTTAATAAAATAAACGTGACATAGTAAGCAATAATTTATACTATTGATTATAAATACTAGTGTTTATAAGTAATAACTATAATAAGGTATAAAACAATTAGTGTTAAAGAAATGATTAAGTAATTATAAAAATATTTATATATTTATATAGGTACCTCCATTTAATAAACTTAACCCGTTCATGTGTATGATCTATCAGTAACTTTCTGAATCAACTAGACAATGTTTGTATTTTACTTATGGTAAGCAAATTATATACCTAATATTATGTTAGTATATAATTTGCTGTTCCTATACCTATTAAAATACCATTGTTTTAAAAAACTAATTTTGGATGTTTTAAGTCTTTCATAAATGTTTTATCTGATAACCCCTATTTTCAATTTTCAATTCGGATTGGATTGTTTACCACGATTTTCAATTTTTTAATTTTGATTTTTAAACTTGCAGATTATCAGAATTTTTTGGTTGGACCAGGTAATTTTTTTGAAGTTTGTGATTTTCTATTTTTCACCTTTCACGGATATTTGAGGGGAGTCGCGTTCATCACTCCGTTGTATTTTAATTTGTAAAAACGCGTCATACTTAAATTACCTTCTAATGCCATATATTTTAATATATTGTAATAGTTTATGATGCGAAAAAATGTAAGATAGGTAGGTAGCGAAAACATTTAATTGAATATCGAGGTAGGTAGGTATCGTTTACGAATTATGGTTGCCATTTTGAGCTTTAGATACTCACTATAGGACTATACTAACGCCTTGTCTCAACCTTTAAGGAATACATCAATATTGCAACATCAAATATTCAATTTTTTCCCTATGGTTTCATAGCAAAATAGCTTAAATTTAATCAGTTGTTCATTTTATGGTACAGTTGTACACCTCCTCCCTCCACCACACATCATTGTGATCGTTTTTTCTATAAATATAAAGTTAGGTAGGTACGTTATTTATTGTCATTTACGTACCTATATTTTAATGGCCTAATATGAATATTAAAATTGAAAATTATTATTATTATTATTATTATTACTATTATTCAGGTATTTTCCAATATTAAGGGGATTCGATACCGTGATTTTCTGTCTTCATCTAACACACGCGTGACATAGGATTTTAGACGTGTTCCTTGCCAAATGTACTGAATGATCTAATGCAACGATAAGAATTCTAAAAACAGATTTTAATTTGTTGTGAATATTACTTGAGATTGACTTTTCCACATTTTTTATATTATCCCCCAAATTCATAAAAATGTGATACTAAAAAAAAGTAGTTAAAAAATTGTCGTATTTCAATTTTTGAAAAAGTTAAAATCAAAAATGTGGGAATTTCGATGTCTAATAGTCTTGACGACAAATTCAAATCTGTTTTTAAAATTCATTTCGCTTCACTATATCAATTGGTACGTTTGGCCAAGAACACGTCTAAAATCCTATGTGGCTATGTCGCGTGTGTGTTAGACAAAGACAAAAAATCACGGTATCGTATATTCGTATCCCCATAACTATGAATGATGTTAGATGGTCAATGCAGATTTTAAAGTTATTTAAGAAATAAAAAGTTTAAAGTATTTTCACTTATCAGTTATCAGTCTAATATAGGTAGGTACTTTAATTAAAAGAGCTAAAATCAGTATTCAGCACAACAGGCTTCCGCACCATACCATAACAGGGCGGTAACGCACGTAATAAATAGTATATATTATTAGCAAACTTTAAGAGGCTATAACTTCGAAACTAACTTGCAATTATGGGTGTGTGAAATGTCAATGTATTTATATAATTATATAGGGTAGGTACACATCAGGTACATTCCATATTAGTAGTTCGTTCCTATATATATATAACGAGGTAGTAGAACACAGTAGGTATAGGTAACTATGCACTTTTTTTTTACTTTTATATTTTAACTTAAGCACTTAGGTACAATAGATACTATTTTTATAACTACCTAATGAGTAAGTAGGCAATTATATGTATTTAGTTCTGAAATATTTTCCTCAACTGTTAGAATTACTCCCTTGACCTATGTTCTCTATCCCCACCCTAGAAAACTACCCTAAGCCTGCGCCTCAGTGTAACATAATAGAGTCCTCGTTTGCTAAAAAAATATGTCGCGTAAATAATTAATAATGATTAAACTTACCCAGTGATTATCCCAATGGTTCATAACAAGTGCCGGTCCAAACGCGCAAGCTGGATTAATAAAGGGCATCTGCAAAAAGTTATTCGTAGGGTATATATTTTATAAGGGATCATTGGATTTGTTCTTACCGCCACTAGACCGCACGCGAAGTACACGGCTCCTATTGCCGTTGCCGCAGTTCCGGTCCATTTGTGAAACGTATTATTAGTCACGTAATATGTAAACACGATGAAGAACATGAGTAGCAAGCCTAAGCTGAAACGTTGCCATGGGGTTGTGCTGCTGTTTGGCAGGTCGTATAGACTGGTGAAGTAGTTGCGAGCGGAAACACTAGAAACCGATAGTACCATGGTGTAGAGAATTTGATATTATGTACGTGATACGAACAGAGGACAGTATTATAATAATGATTAACGATTTATGTATCATACAACACACATAATATGATATGGTGCGACGTATATTACAATATTCTTTACCTGTAGATTATCGCAGCTCCTCCTACTGCGCCGCCACATTGTGCGGCTATGAACATAACAGCTCTTACGGGGCTTATCCTTCTTGTGATCAGCATGGCAGTGGTTAAAGCAGGATTTATGTGTCCTCCTGAAAAGAACCACTTATAATCAATTAAAATGTCCAGTGATATTTAATGAACAAACAATAATAATTTAAGACCATGTCGGTAGTCGGTGCATTAACGTAAAACTATTCTTTATCTACGGTTAGTATATACATATACCTACGATATGCGTGTAAATACAACTGAAACATTAAAAGAAAAATGTCCCCATGCACTTTATTGCCCCTAAAAAATGCTGACTCTTATATAATTCAAACTTAAATTCATTATTATTAATATTCGGTGTGATGGTATTCAAAAATTCAAAAATTAAATAAAAGAAAAGATTTAATTTTAAATCAGAGGATAGCGTAGTAGGTATCTGAGTAACTTTAAAAAAAAAATATGTAGTTATGATTTGAATTAGTGTAGGTAAAATTATAGTTCCCAAATATCAAATACAGATAAAAAAGATATCCAATCTGCATAATAATAATTTTATTATAATATGTAACCAGTGGAAATTATCTATAAACAAAAAAAATTTTTTGATTTCCATCGTGATTATCAAAATTGAGAATTTTGTAAAATCCTTTTTTAGTGCTCCCCTACATAGTGGAAAGAAGGTACCATGTATATATTAAGTCTAGCTACCTATCATAGTTTAGGCTCTTCATTTATCAGTGAGAGTCAGGGCCGCATTTATAGGGGGGGCATTGGCTACAATTTCCACAGGCGCCAGTATTTTGGGGGTGCCAACATTTTGTGGTCGGAAATTTGTACCCTTGTCAATAATTGAAACTTTTAAAAGGGGGTGGAGTAGCCGAGCAGACTAGTTTAAAAAAATTTATTTTTGTTTTGTTCATATTAATAATAATAATATATTATATCCATTTTTTTCTTATTAGGTATATTTTCTTATATTATGTACCTATAAAATGTATCTACTGTAGAATATTATTAGGTAGTTAAGTTTTAGTAATTTCAAGATAAAGGAAACAACAATAATTACTCCTTAATATTGCCTTGAAAAAATATTTTCCTATTTATATATTTAAATAATCGATGTTTCTGAATGTGTTAAGGTTGTTTGTTATGTCACATGTGTGAGGCCGGGAAGGACTAGGAGACAATGGTCTTCAGGCTATGTGTTCTTGAAAAATTAATTATGAACATATGTAAAGCGTAACAAATTCAAAAAATGTTTATCACACTTGAGTATATTTATTGGTTTACTGATTGGATGATGGCTATGCAAGAGATATGTCACTATAATTGGTAGTTATTTATTTTTATTTTTTATACTTAGTTCTGTAATTAAAGTTCTGTCATTGATGAAATTTTAAAATAATATATCTTATAAGTGTGTCAAGTATGTACCTGCAATTTTACTTTTTCAAAAACTTTGAAGAATCATCATTGATAATAACTCCTGGTGCTAAATTTAATCAGCTTTCTAAATTTGTTTTTTTCTTTTAACGTTCATAATAACGGCACAACAAAAACGCAATACGTTCCTACGTGACTGCCAAAAAAACTGTTAGAGTTCTTGAGAATATATATTTTTGGCATCTATAAAGTTATAATTTCTTTTGACGGTCGAGCTGGCAATTTGTTTTCGCCCTACCCAGTATTCTGATGATCTACGCACTGCACTTGCTCTGACTGTTGCATCGAAAATAGTGTAAACTATATCATGATTATTGTAGTATGGCGCTGAATACTATAATATTATACTAGATGATGTAGTTTGCAGAATATTGAATTGTAGATGTACCCTACCTATTAGCGCGAAAAATTTAACTTTAATAGAATAGTAGGTACCTATATTGCTCAATGCTCATTAACGCTTTCAGGATATTAGGTATATAGGTACTGTAGTGTACTGATATTATTATGTTAATATGTATATAATAACACGGCATTAACGATTCAAATGTTGAATCATTACTTTATTAGACAATATTAATCAAGTCACACAACGAATT
Organism: Acyrthosiphon pisum; assembly: GCF_005508785.2. Lineage (NCBI taxonomy): Eukaryota > Metazoa > Arthropoda > Insecta > Hemiptera > Aphididae > Acyrthosiphon > Acyrthosiphon pisum. The sequence continues at coordinate 4,129,115 of NC_042495.1, read as the reverse complement.
AGGTACTTTTAGATTCTGAACGAAGTGATGAATGTATTGATTTTACAATGATGTGTGTTTTTTTTTTTTTTTTTTTTTTGTGTCTGACGACAACTTTTGGAGCAGTAAAAATGCTTCGATTTTCAAAAGTTGTACCTTTTCTGAAAGGAAAGTGAATCTAGTTGGTACTTTGGGGGGTCAAAAGTGAAAATTTCCCAATACTTTTCAAAAGCGGCAGGAAAAACCTTAAAAAAATAACGGAAAAACGCGAATTTTTACGCAAAACCAATTTTTGACAAAAACGAAAACTTAATTTTACTGTAACTCAAAAAATAATTATTGTAAGCACTTGAAATTTGCAACAGATGTTTATATTAGCGTTGTCTATACAGGGTTAAATTTTCAAAGTGTTTCGACTTTTTGGAGCTATTTATAAACAAATGAAATTTTCAATTTTTCTAAGTATTTTTTTTAAAATAACGATAAAAAATTTTTGG
>NC_042495.1:4122865-4128093 GCF_005508785.2 Acyrthosiphon pisum | reverse complement strand
CACAATTTTTATTTATAAGCATTTAAAGTTCAAATTTTGACCATATTATGTAAAAATCACGAAAATTCGTAAATTATTTTATGCTAGAAATTCATAAAAAATTTTCCTTTTATATCTAAGATTTCAAAATTTAATACAAGGCTCATAATATATTTTTACAATAGCAATTGAAAAATAAAAGAAATATATAGTCACGATTTTTTTTTTATAAGCATTTAAAGTTCAAATTTTGACTAAATACGTAAAAATTACGGCAATGTTCAAATTATCTTAGACAGAAATTCATAAAAGTTTTTCTTTTTAATTCTAAGATTTGGAAATTTAATACAAGGCTCCTAACATATTTTTACAATAGCAGTTGCAAAATAAAAGGAATACATTGTCACAATTTTTATTTATAAGCATTTAAAGTTCAAATTTATACGAAATATGTCAAAATTGCGAAAATTTGCAAGTAATTTAGTGGTTGAAAAATCGTAAAAATTTTTTCTTATATAACTAAGTTTTTAAAATTTGGTACAAGGTTCTCCATAAGTTTTTCTTTAAAAATAATATATCCTAGACTGACAAATCATTTCCGTTCAGAATCGTTTTTCGTATACAATGATATAATATCATTGGATTCAAATTTAATTCCATCCATTACAGTAACCCACTTGTAACCTACTGTACAGCAGAGCGACATCCACGACTTACCCGCCTTTTTTAATATTTACTTCTAACTTTTAACGATTTTATTTTGTTTTTGATTTAGATTAATTATGTTATAATTGTGTAAAAAGCCAACGACCGTTATTATACCCGCCAATAGGTGGATAGTTGAATTAAAACAATTTTTTTAGGTAACTATTTTATGTTATATAATAATATGTATAATACAAATGTGCGTAAGTCATGGCAAAATAAAACAATAAGTTCTTCACTTATCGTTGTCTATGCGTTTACAATATAATATAAAGGATTAATTCGAACTGGATAACATGCAGGCCAGCCTATAGTAGATAATCACAATAATTATATATTATAGTATTAGGATTTTTGGTGACGTGAGTTTACCGACTCTATACTATACCTAATACACCTAAGCGCTCCGCGTCGCTATAATATATACGTACGCGGTTTTTGCGAGACTCGCATTAATCCACCACGCGTGAACACGAGGGTCAAAACTTTTTTTTACGTACAACAGATGCTCGCACAATAATAATATACATTGTATAATTTATATACACATATTATATTATATAATATTATACGCGCACACGTCCGACATAATCATTATCTCATTGTCGCGCCGCGGTTCTTCCCGCCGCCGCCGCCCCTTCGGTTCACTTTCAGCCCTCATGCTTGATACACATATTTTATCGATGCGGACTCTCGAGTGCCAATTGTCAACCGATACGGTTTTTTATCGCCACCGAAGAGGGCAATTTTTATATATTTTTTTTTACGAGAGCAGCGAACCAGGTCCGCGGCGAACATGTGCGCCCGTGTACATACGATAATAATAATAATAACGCGCCGCGTGTATAATATAATATATCGTTTATATTGTTCCACCCTACACGATGGCCAATTAAACTCTGCGGTGGAGGGATATATATGAGTCGGGACAGTGGTTCATTGACACACCACGCAGTGACTCGTCGTAAACGATCTAGTTCGCGAACATTATACAATTAAAAAAAAAAATCTGTGTGCGGTCTGTTACGCATATAATAAAATATTTTATATTATTGTAAATACATATTTTAGTGACGCGATGTAAAAGTGAAAAAATATGTGTTAGGTATACACGCGCTCGACCCCCGACGAGTCCGCAAACTTTAACTTTTAAGCACATGAATCTATAATTCTAGTGGGGTAATTAATTTGCTTATAAAAATCTACACGTATAAGTGTCTCCCCACTTTATAATGAATAGGCGTCTAATGATGGATAATAATTGGCGTGTGTATGATTTTTTTTTATAATAATTTATTTAGAAACACATTTTGCATGCGAGCATATATAAATAATAATCAAAATCATAATCGGAATTACACATTTCCACCGTGTTTAAAGCGTGTTTCCTGCACACGTTTAGTACGAATTCCAACTTATTTTGTTTTTTATTTGATTTAATATATAATATACACAGTGTAATAATATATTTCATTATTGCTTGCGTTCCCTATAGGTTACGTTCGTTCATGGAAACTGTGTAATGGCGCAGGTGAAATTCCAACCCTCCGACGAAACGAAATAATAACAGAAAAAAAACTACCTATTAAAAACTCTATATACCACGGCACCACGGCACCGGCATTTCCATGTCATAACATCGATTGCAATGGAGTCCACACGTAAACCAGGTGCAAAGTAGTTATCTATTATATTTTTATAACCCCCACCGGCGCGTTTTATAAATTACACTGTTTTAGGTCTACCGCATTCAATACTTATACCTAACTGTATGACTATATTATATATTTATTTTATATTTTATATTATAATGTTCGATTCGTTCATCTTGCACCACCTACATACACTATAATTATTATTACTATAACGAATACATTCAAAAGTTATTAATGAGGTCAATGACCAATGGTTATCCTGGTCCATATTTTAGAGCTAGTCCAAGTCCAACCCTGTATACGTAAAGAATTTTTCGATTACGCAACGACGTATACACTTTTTATAATATTCTTTATGAATTTTGTTATTGTTTTAGACGAATCATTTCATTCAGTCTCTGTTTTTGTCGTATGAAAAGACGAAAGATCCATTCATGCTGCACATGGGAAGCACATTTAAATACTATACGCACTTCACGTCAATCGCGACGACGATGAAAAAAACTAATCCAATTCAGTGGGGTCGTAGATATATATACAGCCTTTACACGCATACATAACAATATATAGTGTTTCATCGTCTCTGCTCGCTATAATAGTTCTTTTAAAACAAACAAATTAAAACTACCGCTGCTGCAGCAATGAAGAAAGGAACTATATTATTATGCATATATACAATATAGACTATGAGTATTATTCTGGCTAGAATCCAAGACAGATAGCTGGCACGTTTTTCGATGTGAACAAATCGTATTCACGCGCGTTTTAATTAAATTAAATGGACTAATGATCAAACAATTATTATATTATTGTCGTTATTTTCCAATGCTAATATGTATAATATATTCTAATAAGCTACAATTTCATTGACGCACTTGCTTCCAACAATTCAAAAGTTCGTTCAAGCGATATAGGTATACCTATGACGACAACAAGCGACATGAATAATTCATTTTTTTTTTTTTAGTTTTGGACACTTACTCGTAATAATATCTAACTTAAATGTCTTGTAAAGAAGTCACGTCATGCCTCTGCCAAATAGTTTACCACCGTTCTTACAATAAAATATTTTTAATTCTTAGCATAATATATTTATGTGAGGATATCGGAAAGACGGTGCTGTATGCGTGTACCGGTGTGTACCTTTCCGGTCATACATCACAAAGGGATTTCGGAATCTCGCAATACACTATACCTACACGCGCATTGTCTTTGTGTGGTTCGCAAAAAACGCGGCGAGACTTAACCGTTTCGAATTCCAACAAAAAAAAATTATCAGACCGCAGATGACCCATATGCGTTATTCTCTACGAGATCTCGTCGTATATCATAATATGGGTAAATTGCGGTATTAGTTTAAAATGTACCTATTATTAATTATTTTTGTTTCTGTCATCTGAGTGTCGGCGTGGCGTCCTACAATATTATTATCATCCGATCGTTACCAGGTAAATATACACCGACCTATACGTACCTATACCTCTATTTATTTACCTTTATTACGTACGCCATCTTTACTCTCGTAATCGTATATTGTGCAGAATCACGAAATATATACCTTTATGAATTCCGCACATTTTAGGACAGGCCAGACGATTTACGAATTCGTATTAACGGAACGAATTGAAATATTTTACAGCGGAAAAATCTGTTCCTGTCACTATACACACATATATATATAATTATTATATATTTATGTAAGGTATATACAGACACCGTGTTGAATGTGTGCTCGTGAGGGGAAATTTGATAAATGTCGAATTTTACGGTTTGGACGATATGCCGCCGAAGAGTGCCAATTTTCGTTCATACAAAAGGCGACGGCGGCCGCGGCGTGGCGTTTAGAGAGGGTGACGATAATTAAGCACAGCGGCCACACATTATATTTTAATATTTCATACGGCATGTTTATTGTATAGTCTTTATTATATAATATAGTGGACAATAGTATGTATAGCATTTTACTATTCTCTATCAAAAGTATAGATTGTATTGTGCTATATTATTATGTACCTATAGAAATAACTAGATTCAAATTCCCACTCACATCCGGCCCAAACATTTTTAAACAGGGATTGAAGATAAATTATAGTATCTCAGCATACTTATAGCAGATGTTTTTAATCTTGACGAGAACTCGAATAAACGTTACAACTGTTACGTCTTACGTAATAATATCGTTCTATAAGTTTATGTAAGTATAAAAAAAATAATTATAATAGTAAGTACATTTTTGCAACTCTTGCAGAACGTCTGCAACGGTGAGGAGGGAGTTTGTTTTTAGAGAATAATAATCTTTCAGCTGACGCCCGTGGAGGCGCTGGCGAGATAATATTGCAGTTGAGAACCCTTGAACATGATTTCTATTATTCAGTAAATTGTAAACACAGGCTGTCTGTTATATAGTGTGTGTGTAATGTGTACAGGCGCGGACTGGCTGGGATGCTGGGATGCTACAGCATCCCTTGCCCTAAAATATATTTGCCCCTATCGGTATAAATGTGCCAACCTAAAATTAATCTGAATTTTGAAAGAGAAGGTTAAAATTCTCTGATAAAATCGTAGGTAGATATAGATCTATTATTTATGTAATAAGTAATAACTATAACAATCATAAAGAAAAAAGAATACATTTAAAGTAAGTAGCCAGTAAGAAAATAGGTTAATTAGTTTGAGCAGCTTTTTATATACATTAAATATACTTTATTAATTTATTATTAACAAAATCTTCATAAGAGGCACTTAGCTCTAATTGTTATGGGAGGGGGGGGGGGCAAAAATTAATCACAATTTAGTATTTACTGACCCATGAGTTTGCCTCTCGATTTCTAGCCCTTCGTGACCCTTTGTCCCTTCTACACCAAATGCTGCGGCCTATGACAATGTTTA
>NC_042495.1:4090985-4122130 GCF_005508785.2 Acyrthosiphon pisum | reverse complement strand
GAATGTGTATACATAAATATATATATATATATAATACGAATAGGTACGTGTTATAGGCGGAATGTGCAAGAACGGTGTTTGTATATCCGTCTAAAACGAAGAATCCTTTTGACTGTGCCCATACCTACTCAAAACGATATCTATCCATTATAATACGTAATAATTCATCAGTAAAAAGCAAATCATTGTTATCGGTTAATAATATTATATTATTCATATTCATTTGTCGTCCATTATAAATTGTTGCCATATATATACGAGATATATACCCATATAGGTTCATAATAATATTATATGTGTATACTGTATATTAATCATAATGGGTCATAGTCTATAGGCAATAACTAATAACGCATGACACTTTACGTTGATAATATACGAAAATATTAATATTAATCCTCTCGCGACAAAGTTCGTCTATACAATATCCTCCTCTAAACCTTCTTCTTCGTGCATACAATATGTATAATATATAAGTACATATAATTTGCGTGTATATGGTATATTATGTATAGTAGTCAGTAGATCTACATCGTACGTGAATTGTTTTACATTTGTATATACATTCACATAATATGTAATTTCTTCGTTTTGTTTCACAAACGCAAAGTATAATGTTATTTAACATATAAAGATAATAATATTATTTTTAAATAGTTTTGATTTTTAATTGTTTGATTTTTTAGTTTAATTAATTATTTATTTTAAATACTGCTGGGCTGCAGTGACGTATCTACGACAGCTGGGTGACTGGTTCTATATATGGCATGTTATCCATTTCATATAGGTAGATTTAAAAACAAGCCTAAGAGATGATGAATGATAAAACGTAAGACTTAGACAATAACAAAAAAAAATGTCTTGGAGATATTATTATAGTTACTTAGTACATCATATAGGTCTATAGCCGTGATGATGGCTATTGCGCGATATATTAAAATCAGAAGAGTCGAGATTGCTTGATATATACCGAGATCTTACTTGCAGAAAACACTAGTTGAGAGAGACGTAAGCGACGGTGACATTGGGACAATATGGTGGGTATAGGTACGACAACAGGACAACGACGCGACAGGGCAGATTTAGGGAGAAAAATACACGATCTGGATTTAAAAGGGATAAAAATAAGGGGTTGCAACATAGGCGCAAATAGGGGGAGGGCTTTAGGGGCTAAGCCCCCCCCAAAAATGTCCATAGCCCTCCCAAACATTTTGTTTTAAGCGTATTCAATATTATCAAAGTAAGGCCCTATTAGCCCCACCCAAATCTCAAACGCTATTTGCGCCTATGGGCTGCAAGGAGTCCCATGTATATACCTGTCTATAACGATTGACGTCAAAAGACAAGAAAATGGATCGCGTATGATATATTATACAATAACACTTTGTTATATAAAATGTGGTACGTTACCGGAAACGTTTTGCAGACACACGGTGAGGGCAAGCATGGTGAACCCGGACGCGGCGGCCGCGCCGAGTACGGGTGAAGCGTCCGAAGTGGCCGCGCCGCAGACAACGGCCACGTACAGGAACGTGGCCAGACACTCGGCCATGACGGACCGCCAGAGCTCCAGCGTGCGGAGTTCAGCTTGTAGGGGCATCAGCGGCGGCCGGGCATCGGGTCTCCACCGCCGGCCACCGGAACCCGCCGACCACCTGTTCCGCTCCAGCCGCTCGACCAACTCCAACATCATGTTGAGGTGGTGGTCCAGTTGGGCGCTGTCGTCTTTGCGCTTCATAATGGTCGGGTGAAGGCGAGAGTACGCGTGCAACCGGTGTGCTACCTGCAGTACAACTTACTATCTTCTACTCTACAATATTAGGACGGCGATTTTTTACCCTTACGCTGTACTTCAGTACGATGGGCAAGTTATCGCAACGGTGCAATGCGGCGAGTACGTATTATATTTGTATCGACTGCAGTACGTAGTGCCGATAAGCGCGCGCCACACTGCAGCGGACGGACGATTGAGCCGACTGCAGCCGCGGGACGGGCTCTCCGGTGGCAGGTGGTCGTCGGTCGTGCCGAACGTGCCCGTCGAAAAAAAAAATAATAATAATAATAATAACGAAAACCTAGAAAACGGGTGGGGGAGCAGATGAGTGTGTGAGTGGTGCGTGTGCGCGTGGTGCGAGAGGGAGAGAGAGCAGGAAGACCGTGCAAGCCGCGGCGACAATGGGTCGCGTTCACCCTGCGCGCATTTCTTTTTACCCTCTACCGCGGGGGAGTGCTGCAGGCTGCACTACTGAACTATTTAATATAGGTATATACATATGCTACGAGCACTGTATAATATACATAATACTATATAGTGTTTATATATAGGTATGTACACGCACACCTTGCGCATCTCGCGCTATTCGGCTGATGAACCAGTTTTGAGTGAATTTATATTATATAGTAAGTATACACCGCACCGCGGCTTCCTATAATAGTAATTAGGATTGCACATAATAATAATATATTGATATGTAGATAATATACCGTAGCCCCAGGGCGTATGCGGTATAGGTTGTACGCAGTATGCTACATACGATTATCAATCATTATACTCATATAGTTACATATTATTTATATCGTTAATATGGTATATTTAAATACATGGTCTGATATTCTATGCGCTCGTCAACACGAAAATATATATTTATGGCGTACACGCGCCGTTCGCGTACCAAATATTCGTCTTGTTTATAATATAATATTATATTGTTATACGTAAATTATAATTATTACCATTAAATAATAAACTCGTCAGTTTCCGCCATATTACCTATATAATTTTAATATAGCCTACGGTAAATGGTAATGCGTATAAGTAGTAATATGCTACTATTGAATATCGCCTAATAATATTTTATGGACGACATTAGTTCATGAATTATTATTAAGAACGCAGCGGTAGTATCGTCATGTATAATAATATTATATAATACGCGTCGTTTAAACTGCAGGAGGCGCTCCACCGAACCGACAACCGTCGCCGCCACCGTCTTGTGTCCTCGCCGTCGAGGCAGCTGAAACGGCGGTGAGTATAATAATTTCATGGCTGCAAATCCAGTTGTTCGTGTTTATAAAACGCACGCACGAAGTGTGCGGCGGCGATGAACGCGGGGAGAGGCAAATAATAATAATAATGGTGTATTATATTATTATAAAGGAACGCGAGACACACGCGAGGCACACATGTTGCGCTGCCGAAAGATTCTTCCCCCTATTTTGTGAATTACAAAAATCCGGGTTCCTTTTCTTCTTTCTTTCTTTTTTTTTTTTTTGTTGTCCGACGAGACAACGGTGACGGAGATTTTTCAAACATTTCTGTATTTTTGGCGAACGCAACGCGCCTCCCCGTGCACGATGAATAATAATATGTACGATATAATATATATACCTAGCGGGTTACCCCCCCCCTCAACCCCCCGAATAAGCAAAACCGTATGCTCCGTGCACGAGAACAGCTGACGTTTTTATAAAAATATATATAATGTTATATAATATATTATATAGGTATACCTATTGGAGACGCTCATACATATAAATATACAATCTTGCGCTCGCTCACAGAGTTTCCCCCTTCTTTTTTTTCCAGTATTCTTCCACAAGTCTTTTGACTTGAAATATAACGTCTGCCACTGTCACCAAGCCACCCCCTCACGATCGTCCACCCCGCGGACGGATGTGCGCGTGACAACGATTTCGACACCGTCGCTTCAAACCTTCCCGACCCTGCACGTACAAATAACATAACGACTCACGCGTGTGGAGCATCGAGAACTATAATAATATACTACGTGGCCCTATATATTACTGTATATATAAAACAAAAACAATAATAATAAAAAAATAAAAAATAAAATTTTCAATTCTGGTTTGGTTTTGTTTCGCGAAATTCCACAGTGCCTGTATCATATAATATAACACCTCCTCCGAGAACGTTAAATTTTATAACCCAAAAACTCGCATTTGTTACGTTGCTATACAAGATGATCTTTTTTATCGTGATATCAATAAATCCATGGAACACATCCTATTTACGCTTCAATTTTACTTAAACGCTGTACGCTATACACTTTTTCATTTAATTTAAATATTAAATATTTTACTCTTAAAAGTTAAAAAATATTTACATTATTAAATACTGGCTTACTATAAACAAAAAAATATCTGAAAACCTAATATAAACTATACTATACTATAGTTACTATAGTATTATTATAATATATATTTATCTTCCTATTTAATTATTGCTTGGTATATGAGTATTTCGGAATTATTGGTACTTATTATTATAGACGACGACAGTAGGCAAGAATATTATTTTTCCAGGGAGAAAATGTACGTTTTTTTCGAAGTCGAAACGAATTTTCTACAAGTTACCAATAATTTCGTATAATATTATACCTTACATGTAATGCGCTTGTGAGTTTATTACGTTCAAACTGATATATTAAAATATATAAATATATATGTATTATGTATATGTACATAGATCTACAAATCACCATGACGCGATACCTTATATGTGTTTTTTTCGTATCGAACGCATCTCATTGAAATCTTGGCAACACATTTATAAAAATAAACTGTCCAAATACAGGGTGGCTTTTTCAACTACGATATTTTGCACCCCATTTTCCTTTCGTACCATGTCTAGATTATTCATTTATTCAATTTTGGATTTTTTTGATGTATCGAAATCCAAATTATTATAGAATTTACTTATATTTTTATGGTATTTATGGACACTCTCATGATAATACTGTCGTATCACCTATATAAAGTGACAACCTTGAATCTGCAGTATACGACACTACAGATTTTTACTTTTCGAATAAGAACCTCTTTTTTTATTCCGATGATTTTTCTGATCATTTAATAAACTATCAAACAGTCTCAAAATTCGAATAATATTGTTAAGGATAATAATTATTAGTATAGATCACGGTTTAAGATATCTTAAATCGTGGTATAGATATCCCAACCTAACCTAACCTATATCGTATTGAGATTGTCAGTTAAATATACATTTTAGTACCTATATAATTATTATTACTTAATAATTAATAACTATTATAACATCTATTGTAGGTATATTAAATGTATTTAAATATTCAATAAACGATAAATAAGAAATATATATCCTTAAACCCTATTAGCATACTGCATATTCAATTTAGGTATTTTACTATTATATCATTATAATGTATATAGTAGAATAATTAATAACTCAGAAACTAATAACTTATTTGAATTTAAATTTAAATACGTAAATTTATATTATTATAATTAAACCATATGAGTTTGATGAAATTCTAAATAAAATATTGAGGTTCACATTTAAAAAACAAAAGTTTTCATCGCCACTTAAATATTCGAAAAATTAGAATTAGAATAAAATGCATACTTATGTATATAGGTACTATATTATAATATAGAGTAAGTGCTTGGTTAAAAAATCACACTGTATAATGTGCATAAATCTTTACCAATGATAGGTATTAGATGTTTCAAAAAAACGTAAGCAATTGCAATGAGTGCACCTGACGCGGTATTTGATTTATATTGTAACGATAAAACCGATATTTATACATATAGATGTGTGTACGTGTGTACCTTGCCTAGTATTACAATACTATAAATATGCGTCATATTTTATTCATTTTCGGCTACGTATAAGCGTTTATATAACTGTATATACCTACGTATAAATAACAGCAGAACGACTTGGGTGACGTACGAATATATGAATACGCAAATCGGTCGACAATTATATATACGTATTATATGAATCCGGAGTATAATACACAAATATATGCAATACACGTATTATAAATTATAATAATATACACATTATATATTTATATATTATCATCGATTGACATAGATAATAAAACCGTTTAAGGCGCGCGAGTGCAGAGTTGACGTGTTAATGTGTTATAGGTAGATACGATATAGACGTCGTGCAGCCACCGGAAAACAGCGCGCTCTGGTAGTTAATAGCTTAAATTGTTACAGGATACAAATATTTGAATAAAATAGGTATTACGAAGAAAAACTAGCATTTATGCATAATTATTTATCCATACTTTACATTAATTTACTTCACTATCAATAAATCTTATCTTTTTATATCAATATAATCAGTCGATGGGCACTTGCAAGTTGCAACTGCTATAAATACATAAAATAATATACTAGTCACTAGATATTAGTAGATAGTAGATACCTACCTACCAAAATTCTAAACTCAAATTTTAGAATTCACAACTTTCATTTTATTTTCAAGTACCCATTTTTGTTTCGTAATGACTGAAAATAAAAATTCTCATCAAATTTGTTGTGTGGTTAACTGCAATAATACATATAAGAATACTAATAATACTATATTTTACAACTTTCCTAATCGATCGTACCAAAAGGATTTGAAGTTTAAATGGATAAAGGCTGTTAACAGACTTGAGTAATTACCTATTTTTAGTTAGTTAAATTACATTCTAGTTAATAGTAAAAGCATAGTTAAATAACTTATTTTAAATATTTAAAAATTATATTTCCTTAAAATTCTTAGTAACAAAAATATAATATACCTCGAAAGAGGTAGGTACCTAATACTAACAAATTGATTTTAATTTGCCACTTTTTAATAGCTCTTTACTATGGAATGTTATAAGCATTTTAATGTAATACATTTACTTTAATTTACTTATTAGTTATTATTTTAAGATTTTATTAAATTTAGTGACAATGGGAAATTGTGGTTGCCTAATCCTCGCAGTGTGATATGTAGTAAGCATTTTGTTGGAAACAAGCGTTCAAATGATCCTAGAAGTCCTTCTTATGTACCTTCACTATTCCCTAAAGTGTACAAGAAGAAACTAACTGATTCAAACCAAGCGGATGAAAGGTACAAACGGACTTTAAGCAGAAAGATTCGAACTACAACTATAACAGAAAAAATAGAAACTGATACTGAAAATTGTTTTTTGGTAGAAAAGAACTGTGCTTCACAGTTTGCAAGTGTTGGCACTCAAGTGGGTTTTGACAACTGTGGCAATAACAACTTTATTTTTTCTTGTATTCATGAAGGTAATAGCGCTTCCACACAAGCTTGTATTCCATTTTCATTTTTAAACCATTTGAATAATGGAAGTAAGCCAACACCTTCTGACAAAACTTGTGGTGTAGACCACAGAAAAAGTTTATCTTGCTTGTCATGTGAAGCATTTCACGGTTTTGAATCCATTAAAAATGAAAAATCTCTTAAAGACATTACTGGCACTTCATTTTCAGTTTTTAATATTTTGCTCAAGTTGATGCCTGATGTCAATCGTTTGGTGGTCTCTAATGAAAATGCTTTATTAATATTTTTAATGAAATTGAAATTAGGTTTAACTTATTCCTCTTTGGCTGTATTTTTTGGAGTACACCGAACAACAATATCTAGAATATTTACTGATACCCTTCTTACATTAAGCGTAAAAACAAAAAATTTAATATTCTGGCCTAATAAGAGAACTATTTCAGCTTTGCTTCCTGAAGCATTTAAGAAAAACTATCCAAACTGTAGATGCATAATTGATTGCACAGAGTTAAAAGTAGAACAACCTAATACTGTAGAACAGAGAGTTTACATGTATTCAAGGTACAAAGGGTCTTATACTGTTAAATTTTTAGTAGCCATAACACCTAATGGTATGATTAGTTTTGTGTCAAAATGTTATGGTGGTCGGTCTAGTGACTCATTTATAACCAATGATAGTGGATTTTTAGCTCTTTTAGAATCTGGTGATGAAGTTCTTGCCGACAAAGGATTCCCAGGAATAAAAACCACAGATGAAAATGTTGTTATTGTAATGCCTCCATTTTTACACAATGGTAGGTTTTCAGAAGATGAAATTCTAGAAACCTATAATATAGCAAGTGTAAGAATACACATAGAACGGTTGTTTGCTAGGTTGAAGACGTTTGGCATACTTAATAAATTAACAATCGATTACTTACCATTTATTGATAACATTGTTCATATGTGCTGTGTTTTGACAAACATGCAAGCACCTATTATTAAGCAATAATTTGTTAAATCATTTTATACATTTATAGTTGCATATAGGTAGTAATGAAGATATTACTACGTAGTATATTTAGATTTAAGATGATAAATAAGTTACTTACGTATTTCACTAAAACTTTTAAAACATTTTTGTTCTACTTACTTATAATATTTTAACTTGTATGTTATTTATTGACACATATATATTTGTTATATAATATTGTATAATATTTTATATCTAGTTAGATACAACAAATTGGTAAATAAAATGAATAATAAAAATTTTCAAATTTTGGTATTGTATCTGTTAAAAATTGTTCATCCTTTTTAATCAACAATAATTCTGGTTTTATATTGTTGTAAATAAAAAAATCACATTCATCTAACCCTGTAGTGAACATTAATATCTGGCATTGTGTGTAGTATATATGACTTTTTTTCAGACTAACTTTTCCATCAATCATTTTTAAATAGCTTAAATTAGGTATATTAGTAATAGGATCAATAATGTCTTTATCTTTAAATGAAATTGGACACTTAATTTCTAGAACTTTTTGTGGTGTACCATCAACTATTACTATACCATCTGGTGTAGCGCAAATCCATGGTTTCTTTATATGAATGACTAGTCCACATTTTATTACCAATAAGTTAACCATCTTGGAATAGACTTCAAAAGCTATATTTTCAGTTTTAAGTCCATAAGTTACATTTACTGCAGCTTTTCCTGTTAATTGTTTGTTATTATATAAACTTTTTGCTAGAGCCAGTTTTTTTTCATCTGTCGAGGTTTTTGAAGTCTTGATTTTATGAGCTTTATTACTTGCTGAAATCCTACATTTTCTATTTTCTAACCAAACATTACTAGATTGTTCTAGAGTCTTATTAAAAATATATTTTATATCTTCTTCAGAAACATGAATGTAATTAAAAAAAAATTCTGATGATTTGAAGTCTAAAGGAAAGTTACACTCTTCAAGTTTTAAAAAACAATTATTTTTAAATAATTTTTGATTGCATATGATAACATTTAACTCATTTAAGTATGAATTATAAAAATCAAAATGAATTGATTCTTCAACGTGGTTAATGATGATTTGCATTGTATCTTCACATACTCTTTCTACTTGTGTTTGTGTTTCAATTTTCAAATTATAACTCAATGGACAAGACAATGACAACAGATTGGAACTTTCAATGAAATAATTTTTAGCAACAGGAGCTACATCTAAACGAGGTTTTTTTGGATGAAATAACTCTGAAATTCGTTTGCCTTTTTTATATTTTTCCTCACCAGCTTTAGACGGCTTGCCCCATGTCTGAGGTAAATCAGTTTTTGATGACGACTCTTCATTGTTAATATAGTAGTAAACAGCACCAATATGTTTACATTTTTCACCAGCCCCAGCAGCACATTCACAGTTTGCAGTCTTGATTACCCTTGAACTATCAAGCTAATAAAATAGGCAAAGTAAACATTTGTTGATTACAGTCTAGTAAATTAAAAATACAAATATTAGTACCTAACTAGGTACTTGTCTTAATTATAATTAATACATTTTTAATATTTTTAACTGATGTATTTAAAATTGGTAGGTATGTTTATTTTGTTTATATTTCATATTATGAGTTTATTATAAAGTAAAAATGTAAAACTAAGTGAAATATTAATAATATACTAATATTTTTAAAATATATAGTATTACTTATTATTTCCTAAGTAACATGCAGAACATTATTAATAAAAAACTATGAATGTAAAAAAAAATTATTGTTGAACTTACTTCAATCTTTACTCTGTAAGGTGGAGAAGTAACAGAAGCTTGTCTAATAACTTGACCACTTATAAAACATGGACCCATTACAGTTTTGATTTCTTGGACATTTATGACATGTCCACTTTTAAGTAAATTTAATGACTTATCTTTATTATATGTTTTATTAGAGAAAATAGTTTGAAAACCATAATGTAATATTAAATCACTCATTGTTTTTTTTAGTCTTAAAAAAAATAACTATTCAAAACTATTAGTTGTTTTATACTTTCTACTATAAGTCAGTTAGTATAATATGCAGATTGCAGACATGCAGTATAGCTAGATAGGCAGTATAGCTGATAACAACTTTATGCATTGTTTTCAATGTATTGATTGAACATATTACATTAATAGTGTTACAATATTTCAAATACGAATATCGAATAACAAATATTTTTTCTTAAAATACCATTGAAACGTGCGTAGTAATATCCTGTAAGTACTTCATAAATAGTCAACCCGGAGCGCTAGCTGTACTCCTGCACGGCGTCTATAGGTACCTAAACCAATGGGGTGTGTATATCTGTTATATAAATACAAAATATTATATTATTATTGTAACGATATTAAAGTATAGAGCAGTAAAACAAATGATCGGTCGAAAGAGATAGAAAGACAGAGAGAGAGAGAGAGAGAGATTCATAAGTATCCAATATCCATATAATTGTCCATAGCAACAAGCGCAGTTTATTAATTTGAGAAAATCGCCTAGAAAGAATAATAATATTTTTATGGTTGTAGTAAGTATTGAGTTAGATAATAAATTGTTTTTATGTATAAAACCGTTCACGATCGTGTCGAAATGTTGAAATTAAAAATAAAATGTCATAGTAACGTCGTTGATAAACAATAATGTCAATATACAGGTCTGCAGATTAACCAAATAGTATCTAAACATTCTAAACTGTCGTCATAATTTATCAATCATTTTTATTTATTATATTATAATTGGTACATAATTACTGCACGTTTTATTGTTAAGTTTGATTTTTTTTTTTTAAATAAATTTTCCAATAGGTAGCTAATAACTTAATCTTACCCACAGAATGGTTCAATAATTTCAGATTTAAACGCTTATAGGTAAACATTTAGCAGTAGGTATAGGTATGTAAACTAGGTAGATAAATATTTTTTCTACGCCTACGCTTCACCAAATTCCTGAATTTACCATATTATTATATTTTCCGTGCAACAGCTGCAGTTATGCACATTTTTTACTCAAAATTTCCATCAGAATAATACGCACAGTGAGTGATGTACCTATGTCTTACCTATATATTTAAATTGGCTCATTTAATAAAACAGTATTTTATAATGTATACAATTCGGGGACAATTTCCACGCAAAAAATATCAATATATCGATGGTTTTTACCAAATATTTAAATAATATATAAATAGCTGAAGGTGGTATTTGTTTAATAAAAATAAATATTTATTTTTGCGAACAAATGACCTTTTGATCGTCGTGATTTTTATTGTATTCAGTATCTTGTATACGGACGGAAATGTAAATCATGCACTAGGTATTATCAAGTTAATTAATATAAAGCTTAATAACTCAAAAAATTACGCGTTTGAATTTCTTTAACTACATTTTACATTAACATTTTAGAAAGATCATCAGTAAAAGTTATAGTGGTAGGTATTCATTTGTAAAAAAATTAATTTGCATTAATATAAATTACAATACATTAATGACTTAAATAGGGGAATATTTGTGTGTTCAAACAACCACCCCCGAAATTTTAATGGATTTTGAAAAATATTAGTACTTATAACTACCTAGTGAAATACACTTATGCATTTTAAATACGTCCTAGTAAAAATATTAAATCCCCCCCTAGAAAAAATGTCTAACCTGAATACATTCCTTAAGAGGACGTGGTACCCGCATGTGTAATATTTTATACATTACTCATGTCATAACTCACTTGAAAATTGAAATATCGTAAAAAACCAACGAGAGAACACGGATAATCACGAATTGTCTTACCTAAAAGTTTTATAATAGGTAAATTCACTCTAATATCATACACTTATGAACACACTATTGAAACCATCGAACGATAATTTGCTATGTCGTACGATGGAGACAAGATATGGCGGGTACCACACTACCACGTCCTCTGAACAGTCCTCGCCGCACGGACATTTGCTATCTCCGTCTTACAAGTGCGTAAAATGACAAATTTACGCTCAGCAGATAACGTTTAGCTCCATTAGTTTAAAAATAAGAGTGAATTGACCTATTATGAAACAGATATCATAGATAAGATATAGTTTTAATATGGTTCGTATGTTGGTTTTTTACGATTATACAGTTTTTAAGTGAGTTATGAGCATTTTTAATTTACGCTATATTATATACGCATAACTTGCTAAAAATTTAAGTATCGTAAAAAACCAACATTCAAACACAGATATCGTTCTTGCCATCAAGTTTCATAATATGTCGATTCACTCTAATTTTTAAACTAACGAAGCTAAACGTTACCTATCTCTTGAGCGTAAATTTGCTATGTTATACTCACTTGTATGACGAGATAACAATTAATGTTCGTGTAGCGTCCTCTTAAGGCTTAAATGTTATAAAAATCTAAATATTAATTATAAATATGGTCATCAAATGTATGCTAAACATTTCTAAAAACCAGAATTTAAAATTTAAATAAATGCATAGGTGATTAGTGATTACTGATTAAACTAAAATTAGACAATTAGACATAGACAATGCGGTATACCAAATTATATAATAGTATAATATAATATTATATAGTAAGGTATAGGTCAAATTAGTTGTTGAAAAAATAATGCTCCTTTAATAAGGATATAATATAATAGTCAGTAACAATTCATAATGTTTCGTAACTAGGCTAACCATAATGGTTTTTGTAGGTAATAATTTAAAATGTATTTATATTTTATAATATATCTATTGTAGGCTAATTTAAATTTCGAATATTTGCATGCTAGCTTGTGAACTTTAAACTTTATAGGCCCTAAAATAAAGATTGTAAACTAGCCCCATATAATATTTAGGCTATATCGTGACTTATGACTAGTTATTTAAGACCTTTTCATTCACAAGTCATGACAAATGACAATATACCTATTTGTTGTTCGAAAACAGTTGTTCGGCAACCGATGTGGTGGAATGACTTCGCGAAGTCGAATATAACTGAAGTCGCCTTCTCCCTTGGTTTATCGATGATTCTTTCATAACCATTTTTTCTCACAGATATATAATTGTCAGAAAAACATTGTAAAATTTGAAATACACGTAGACATGACAGTCCACTAATGTTAAAAATGTTAAATGATTGGCGAGTGATAAATTCGAATACCAATAAAATTATACCTACTCAGGAACCGAGATTGGCTTTTAAGTTATGTCTGTGATTAAGGCCGCTTGCAGAAATTTTTTTTGGGCAGGAGCAGCGAAAAAATAATACATATACCATAAATTCTGTTTTTTATATCATATCGTAAAAAAATTTAGGGGCACCTTATCAGTTATCAGTCCTCCTTATCGCCATTAGGCTCAATATTGATTCAATGACTGCCGTATAAAATGCAAATAAATGCAATAAAATGCTACAAAAATTAGGTATTATCTAAATGAGTGCAGGGGGGCCTTGTCTGTGATCGAATTAACGGTAAACACTAAACAGTACATAGTTGTATTTATATAAGTAGGTAGTTCTTATATACAATGTAACAGAAAGAACTAACCAAAAAAAAAAAAAAAAATGTATGCTACTTAAACTACTGACAAAAATTGATAAAATATAGGATTAGTAAATAGTTTTAGAAATATACTCATGTTAGCAAATTTCCAAAAATAATATTTTTTAAAAAGTTATAGCGTTCCAAATTAATTTAATCAAAAAAAATACTGATATTTAAAAAAATTCTAAAAAATAAACTATTTGATTTAGATAAATTTTTTACCATCCAAATAGTTCTTGTAATCAGATTTACAAATTGGCTATTTTGAATTTATTCAAAAAAATTTAAATCAAATTTAAAATTTTTCATTTCCGGTACCTATTAAAAAAAAAAATAATTTTTTTTTCTATTACACATGTAGCGCAAGTGGCTATAAATTATAAATCAAAAAAAAAAAATTTTAAATATTGATTATAACAAAAGTTATTCCAAAAGTCAGTTCTATCTGTTACACCTTGTATAAGTATAATATATGGGACATGCAGGTCCCGTGGCTAAGTAAAAAAATATAAGTTTATAGCATAGGCGCAAATTGGGGGGGATTGGGGGTGCTAAGCCCCCCAAAAACCCAGGACATACAATTTTAATATGCTATATTGCAATAGTCTGCTTGTCTTTAATATATTCAGCCCCCCTAAGCCAAAAGTTGAAATTGGGCCTATGGTGTATAGTATATCGAAGCAGGAGTTACCTTTTAAACTGTATAAAATACAAGTAAATTTGTTATACGACATATTTTTTATTGCATTAATTAACTCCTACAGTAAACTCCAAAACACCAGAAATATTGTGTAGAACGTGCTTTTGTAAAAATCATTAAAATCGTACGTTTAGAAATAAAGTTATAAATGAAAAAGTGGGAACTTTTTAATGGATATTTATATTAAATTCAGAATCACGGTATCAGCGTTGCCAATGTTTGTTATCTAGTCATCGGGGAAAATATGACAAAATTACCGTACTATAAACAATATTTCCGTTCTTATAGATTATTAAGTAAATACTCAATATATACTCAGTATTTACACAAACAATTTGTTGTCCGTACTTTATAAAATATATTATATTGTATATAATATACAGATAAAAATATAGATACATTATCATTATTTGCATTGATGATAAAAATTAGTGATATCACAACAAAAAACTTTCGTAAGCTACGTGTAAAAATGGCTAAGCAAAAAAATATAAGATCTTTAAGGACTATAAAGATGTGATATCATGAATAAATTCTAAGTATATTGAATTTAAGTAAAATTATTTTGTTTCAATAATTTATTTACTTGGCGAGGAATTTTGTAGAATAGTTTATAAATAATAATAATATTATTTTTTAAATAATAATAAGTTATATTTTAATAGTCCTTCGCCATTTAATTATTTTGTTCATCACACTTTGTTTCTTTTGAAACAATTCCTTGCCAAGTAAATAAATTATTGAAACAAAATAAGTTTACTTAAATTCAATATACTTGGCATTTATTCATGATATCAAATCTTTGTAGTGCTTAAAGATCTTATATTTTTTTTACTTAGCCATTTTTACACGTAGTTTACGAAGGGTTTTTGTTGTGATAAGTATGGGACATGCAGGCCCCATGGGTCATACAAATATATTAATATATTACATGACGTGTGCATTGTAAATAAGTATAAAATATAAATTGCATTAATAGGTAGGTATTTATTATATAATTTAATTTATTTATGATTTTAACCGAAATGTAGAGCATGTATTAATAATACTGCAGATTATTGATCTATACATTATAGGTATTAGTACCTACATCCGACATGCAAGCGAGGGAAACGTAATAGAATACCTAATGAAAAAAAAAAATTATGTAGGATAAAAATCACATTTTTAAAAATACAAATAAACCATGAATTTTTAGGTACCATCGTTAGCCACCGTTTCGCAGGGACTTGTTTTCGAATCGACGCACCTACTATAAATAGGGGTAAGACGTTAATATTATATCATGGATATGGCAGAAATAATTATAATTATAATTACCGTGAATTGCGTTTTATAATATTATACTTTGTGATAATATATTGATATATTATACTCACGTACGCATGGGTATACCGGATATATAATCGCTACCTATTGGCTATTACGTAATAATAATATTTATGCACTTGTCCGTTAATCATTTGTTAATTTATTGTTATATATATATAGTTACTTATATTGTTATTATGCTTATATAGTTAAGCTATTAAAGTATCAATTAATATTATATGTATTTATGTGCCTATATGCGTACCTATATTGACACAGAAGATATGCTATGCGTAGTATTAGCGGTATTGGCTTTTGGTTTTGTACTTACAACTTAGGTAATGTTATACCTATACTCTATAGCCTATACCAGTGGGTCTCAAAATGTGCTCCGCGAGAGTAATCTATGGGGTCCTGTGAATACATCTATGATCTACATATAGCCAAATTCAATATTGCATTGTAATGGTCGTAATGATTTTTTTAGCAACCTAACTCCTAAGAGGTCCGAGAACAAACAATTTTAAGAACCACTGTAATATAGGGTACTTATAACCTATATAGGACATAGATTGTTATTTGTATTTTGTAGGTATAGCAAGTGCAACGTGTCATAGGTATTTGGTTTTTATATGGACTTTGAAGGTTTGTTGTTTGACTTGTAATTTTCTACCCAGTAAACCGTTTTATAGTTGTTTTGTGTACGCATTGTATAATACACTTATACAGTATATTATCATAATAATATGTGTATTGCAATTTTTTCTCTCCGATCAAAAATAGCTATTTAAATCACGTGTTTACTGTCTATAAAGATTTCAAATAGATAACCTACCTATTGTTCGTACAATGAAACGACTAGTTACTAGTAAACAAACAATAACAACTTAAATTTAAAACTATTTAAGTACTTTTTCGATACCAATAAAAGTAAATATATAAGTACTTAACAACTAAACAACACGGTCATTACCGCACAAATTTAATATTAGTCTACTACTCAAGTACCTACTCAACTAGTCAACTATAGTCCAACCGCAAATAAAATTGAAACTTGGTAATTGATAACAATAATTGAATTATAATATTATGAATAACATCGACCTATTCATGTTACTTTGCAAACACAACTTGCCAATATTATAAAGCTATGATTTTGAACTTAAAAGCTAAATTAAAAATACCGTTATGGATTAATTAGATTTACAATTTTATATCAGTATTAACTAATCTATATCTGTTAATTTAATTATAAGCATCTTATAAATGTTTTCAAATTCGGGAAGAAACAATAACTCTTAGAACTCATTAAAAGACATATTGTATATAGGTACCTACTACCTACTACCTACATATTATTATTATATATTATAGTATTTATTTTATTATTATCTGCAAATATTCAATAGCGATGGAACTTTTAGATTAGATACAGGTAAACAGGTTATAACTTATAAATGTTACCATTGAGTATAGATAGTACTCTCTATATCTATACTCGATCCTGTTACTTATAAATGTTAATTAAAAAAATAATTTAATTAAAATTTCTGCAAATTTTAGTTTTTTGGTAAATACAATAAAACATCTGAAAATTAGTGAAAACCCTTGTCAGAAAGTTTATGCATTGTTGAAGAAGCCCAAAATAAATTAGATAAAGCACATGAATACATAGGAAATTAAGTTAAAGAAAAATGTGTATAATAATTATACATATTATGTCATAGAGAATTGTACAGATAGTTGGAGGAATATGTATAGTAAAATTTGAAAAAGAAGCTGTGTTTTTGGTTAGATGTGTAGGGACTCTGAAGCTAACTCCACATATTAAGTTTGGAGATATTAACGATTCGCCGAGAGTTGGCGATGAACGAGACTGATAAACCAAGTACTTGACTGATTGGTAGGTACATAGTCATGTGGAGGGTATCTGGGTATGGAAGACTAGACTGCTATAGAGTACCTATAACCCTAAAGAGAAAACAGGTGAAGGTTTTTTAATATTCAAATATTTTGAATTGCAGAAGGCTAACCTTACAAAAAACCCAATCATTTTCAGCGCCTTACAGGAAGTCTCTCAAATGTGCAAACCTGCAGGACTAAAATTTCCTGAAAAACGAAACCCAAGATCAAAAACAGAAACCTCAGCGCGGGTAACAGTAGTACGAACGTCCATATGAATAATTTAAGCAAAATTACTAATTAGGGTGATGAAGGTGGCGAGAAAAGGATATAACTTTGCATTTATCAATGTTATCAACATTAAGCTGTGAGTTTAGATTTTCTCCACAAACAACTAGACAGCGGTCTGTCATCTAGGAATAGTTCAGTCAAAGCGAAAACTAGTAAAAAAAAATTAATTTATTTTATTATAGTTAATATGATGTCAGCGCAATATTTTTATTTTCTCAGATCCACCCGCAACATATCAAGTTTACGTTTAGCAGAACCAACCCAGTGTTAATACTTTTAATATTAGAGTGAATTAATTAATTTATTATTATCAAACTTTAAGTTAAGGACATCATCTGTGTCTCTTAGTTGACTATTTTAATATGTATGTTAGTTATGAGCGTGTAAATTATTACAATTATTGTACTATATTACATTGTAAGTTGTATAAAAATTAAAATATCTTAAAAAAGCCAATTTAGGGAGACAGGTTATGTTCGTAGCTTAAAGTTTGATAATAGTTGAATTCTCCTAAAATTAAAAATAGCAACAGAGTTGGTTCTACTAAACATAAATTTGCTATGTTGCGTGTGAGTCGAAAGAGAAAACCAATGTGCTGACTGCTGACATCCTCTCAATAGAAATATTAATTATACTTTATCAAATAGGTAGGTTAAATAGGAACAATTTTATTATTCAGATAATAATAAATAACATAATATGGCAATTCACTATTATTAATGTATAATGACATTATATTTTATCGGCCCATATTATTATAGTTAGATAGGCGATAGCTGATAGGTATTGACAAATTAAATGTATTTAGTATGCTTATCGAAGTTTGTGAATTTTTAATTACCTATAGAGCCTTTTACATTTTAATCATTGATGAATCGTTATTGTTTCTAGTGTTTTCCCCAACACTGCCTGAATGACTGCAAATAGTATCAAATGAAAATAAAATATTAATATTAAATATTATAGGATTGATATGCGGTATGCCTACTGGCCACTATAATATATTATAGAATCTTTAAACAACTTTAAACGGAGTGCGGCGTATATTTCGCGCGCTAAAGGTGCTTGTGTTAGTACTTGCATGGTATTCACGAAGGTGAACCACAAATAATATTTTTTTTTTTTTGCTACAGCCAATTAAATATAATATTACCTAATGCTGGTACAGTTATATACTTATATATAAAAAGCCGCTTTCGCGACGTTCCAGTACCAACTACCAAGTTTATCGTATGAAATCGTATACAATCTTATACCTACCTATATCGTATATCGTACAGTGGCAGTCCAACGGGTGGGGAAGAGGAATAGACCCCCCTATGATTTTTTTTCCAATATTTATAATTATAATAACTTAGATATATGTATAATGTAATAATGTATAAAAAGGTAACCATAAATTATATAATATTTAATAATCAAATAGTATAATATGTTAAAGAACCATAGTCCCCCCCATCAAAAAATAATTTTGGCCGCCACTGATATCGTACCATACTATTATATAATTCTATATAGTACAGAATCTATACTCAAACACTGAAAAACGAATATTATAATATTGTAGATATTGTACTTCATACTCTGCAGTTAAATAAATTGTTGTAATGCAATATAAAACATACCTGAGTTAAGAGCTCAGTAATTTCTAAAGTAGGTAGGTAGGTGAGGTACTTAATGAAAAAATGCATAAATAAATAAGTTTTTACTTTGAGATTTCAGTAATACATAAATCACTATAGTGTTATGAACTGAGCAATAAGCAACATAAAATTGGTCTGTATTAATACCACGATGATTCAGGTGCATATTTTGTATTTACTAGTTCGAATAATATTCCTTATTAGGGATTTTAGCCAAAATTTCTGAAGGGTAGTACGCATTACTGTACTAACTACTAGTCTAGAATCATTGATACTTCTAAAATGTAACCACTGGCCATTGCTCTTGTAATTGTTTTTTGTAAAATTAATTCTCGGGACAGCTCTACGCGAAATGAGAATGCTTAGGTACTAAGTAAATGTAGTAATGTACCAACAATATAATGTTATAACTGACGCCCGATCATAATCAAATAATTGGTACATATTTTCTCAGGTTAGGTATCCGGAATTTCATCAATTTTGTACGATACATTTATTTTTTGGTACTTATGTCTTCCACTGAAACCATTATACATTTTATAAATAAAAATATATATTTATTTATATATATTAGATACCTACCTAATGCAAAAATATTATTTTTTACTTTTTATTCAATTGAAAATTATTTAGCGAAAGAGTTTTTAAGATAGTTTAAGATGTGAATAATAGTGAATATTATTTAAGACTTAAGTAGTTAGGTACTAAATATTTCATAAATATATACCTATCGATACCTAAGGACATTTGAAATTTAAAAAAAATGATCTCTTACATCGTTGAAAATGTCGAAATCCGAAACCATCATTATAAAGAGTATAAAATATAAATATCATCTATTCCGCAGCGTTTTTCAACCTATGGTACGCGGGAATATATGAGAAGGTTACACGATAAAAAAGCGAAATGGCGGAAAGTGAAATTTGGTAACGTATTATTAAACCTATTTTCTATATATGTATAAAATATATATGACAAATTGATATTTGGGGTAACGTTAAGCAGTGGTGAGAGATCAAGAGGTTGAAGGTTAGTTCTGGTACTCAGGCGACCGTTAGCCTACATCAAAATGCATAATATACCTACAGAATAAATGTAAAAGTTATCTATGTAATCATTTACTGAATACAAATCTCTCACTTTTTCGTTTTTATTATTATTAAAATATGTTAATGTACCTATTCGTATTTGCACGAACAATATTTATGTGGGTAATTTGCGTTATTTTTTAAATAAATGATTTTTGAATATTATAGGTAGGTAGGTGTATAGGTATAGATTACCTACGTATAAAATGTGTATATATAATTATAGGCCATGTAATAGGTAGTTTAATACGCACAACGCACGGTATTATAGACATTTATACAAAAAGTATAATAGTCGTAAGTAAAATACGAAAAAAAAACCGTATTTTTACATCACTGGCGACAAGTAGGTAGATCGCTGGGCGCTGGCCTTTCTTCTATACTAAATTGGGAGGCGGAGTTATACTGTTCAAGAATACAATATTGTAATCACGGAAAAAAATAATACGAATTGCGCACTGAATACTGATGATAATAATGAAAATAATAATATACCTAATATAATATAGTAGGTACCTATGTAGACATGTTGTTATAATTGGGCATATGAATACAGGCACAATTATCCACACGACAACTTATAAAAGCCTGCGAAATTCACGGTTGCAATGTACCTATATTCAGATCTGAAAATTTGTATTTCATTTATCTACACGTTGATAAATAATACTTAGGTACCTACCTACCTGTTACCTAATATTTTTTAAAGAGAATAAAATATAATTGATATACAGGTATTAGGTATATATTAACCAGCTTACCTCAAAGTTAAACAGCCGTAATATAGGTACTTCACTTATGCTGGAGTTATTGGAAAGTATACCTCATACTATAGGTAGGTACTTTGATACAATACAAACGGTCGAAGTTTAGTTCAAGTTTGCATAATAATGCATTAAAACTTTTGAGGGTATAATAGACTTCTGGAAATAATAAAAACAATTATTTAATTTCCAGTAGATCAGATAACATGGTCGAAAACCCAACTTGTAAAGACTTTTGGAGATTAGGCAACCAAAAAGTGTGAGTCACCACTATAGAACACGATTAGTTTTTATTTTTATAATAGTAGGCATCTAGTTGCTTACTATATTATATATATTATATATTTATTATTCACATATTCACTTTTAAATTATAAGTGATGTTTACCAATAATGAAGAAAATTAGAAAAACGAAATATTTTAACTTAAATACTATTATTTTAGTACTAAAAATATAATAAAATTAAGTATACTATACTACACTATACTCTGTCCAGCAAGATAACACGTCAATTCTGCGCATCTCCAGGCGACACATCGCCGTTGAGACCAGTTCCACTACTTATGGCAGGAGCCAGGGTGTCGTGTGGTGATGTGCAGAGCAAATTTTCGTCAGGCCGCGTGTTTTCTTGTTAGACTGAGTATATATATACGTAGGTAGATGAGAAATTATAATCAATGATGGTTGGGCATTTGGGGATGTCAAATTTCTGAATTCCCACATGCAATACCTACGCTATACTCATATAATATAATTTAAAGTAATTGGTCAGGCTGAACAAACGTAGTTTTAGTTTTACAAAAAAAAAAAAAACCACAATAGCTTTATCAATATTTAACTATCAGCGTCCGTTGAGAAAACTTCAGAAATGTCGAGACATAAAAACAAAAATTGTCTTTTTGGCGGCCTCTAAACGAATCAACGCGTTTGGCAACTGTTTGCCGTCTGTTAAATCGTTACTACAATATTGTCGTCGTGTCGTATTTTTTGGCAAACGTTTGCCGCCACAGATACGTCACAGTCGAAAAGATGCGCGAGTGGCTGTGTGGTGTCGAAAACCCAATGGAGTTCAAGTTCAACCGTTCACCAGCGAGGGTTTTTCGTCTCTTCCCTACATCACACCCACGTCAACGCATGTGATTTTTTTAAAATTTTTTTCAATATAAAATATCAAATAAGTACTACGGGGTTTTCGAGTTTTATGTTTCGCCCAATGTTCCAGAGCCGCTTCAGTTGTGTGGATGGTTGACGGCCGAGGGGTGCGCCTTGTCCGCATAAAAGAAATAGAACTCTGCCCGCCTTTAGTTATTACGTCATCGACTTAATAATATCATTGTCGTGTTACGCAATAATAGTGTTCAAATATCGATTGGATAGTATTTTTTATGTAACGCTCATATTTTTCGTCAGACAATCGGAGGAATTTATAATTTGACACGATGTAGGTCTCTCGTATTCCACGTGACTGTTGTGACATTTTGAGCATGGTGTTGGGAAGGGTGGATGGCAAGAAAGTAATCACTAAAGGTAACTGCCACGTGAGTTAGGCCGTACAAAACATCTAGTAATATTTACTAACTGTGTATTACCTAGCATGTGCAAAAAGTGTATGTAAGGGTAACCTTAGTTTCAATAATCAATTTACATAATGCATTCAAGTATTTCTATGTATATATATATATATATATATTTGTTTATATTTTGGAAACAAATTGCTACACGTTCGCAAAAATACTTAAAATTCCAAAAAAAAAAAAAAAAATCCAATGCACAATAATAGTCGGGAGGAAATGTATGCGCATCGATAATTTATTACAATAAGTTATTTTATTATACAAGTATAATCAAAATTGAATTATCTAATATTTAATATATAATCATAACTGGTATGCCATTTTGGTATGTTAGTAAACGCATTGCACTTTCAAAGTATGATTATAGACAGGATCAACTACTTCATCATTTTTGGAACTAATCGCAAGTTTAAAGTTTATATTATTTTGTGATTGAAAGCACTTTTATAATATATTTCATATATAATGGAAATAAACAAAATAGTATCAAAGTATAAAATGAGTTTAGTTGTATGTCGATATCAATTTGATTTTAATATTATTTTTCAGAAGACATTGGTTATGAAAAATGCATTATTTGACAGTAAATGGTTTTATTTTATTACAAAAAAAAAAATTGATGATGATGATGATGATGATGGTGGTTATTATTATAGTAAGTTACTTTAATAATGTAATACTAAACGCCCTATATTTAGGATGTAAAGCAAAAGTTGAAGACATTTTTGGGAAAAGCAAAATAAATTTATTTACGTTTAACAATTTGATTAAATCTTATTTTAAACACGCTAATTATTTTGCACTATACTAGATGAAAGGTTATCAGATCTTTTATCGCAACAGCAATACATATTCAATTGTTAGTGTTCATGGGTTTCTCTAAGTGTTCTTGGTGATTATTATATTTGTGCTATGCATAAAATTGGTTATTAGTTTAAGTTTGGTATGACCGAGATATGGGGGATGTGTTCATTGGATGCAACAAGTAGACTTATGTCCATTCTTCATCTTCAGTTTAGATTTCGGACGGTACTTTTCCAGAAAAGCCAGTTGCTTAGAATTTATAGCTCCTCTTCGTTTCCTAAAGAAATGTTTTATCTTAAAAATCAGCACATTAACAGGTAATATTTTTCTTTTTATATATGGTACGCACTCTCTGATTAATTGAACGGCATCTTCATACTTCAGCCCAAGTTCTATCAATGCTAGAGCAACTAAGACAGGCGCACGACCCAAACCAGCCACACAATGAACAGCAACACAGCTGCCCTCGTCTGTACGAAACTGATTTCGTAATAATTCAAACCATTCTTCTATCAGCTAACAAAACAAAATGTAATAAAAAACGTATCATTTTTTTAATGTGCGAAATAATACTGTATTATTAAGTAAATGAAGTCAATTTGAATTACGGTATTTACCTCATTTGCAGGGGATGTGCCATCATCGTATGCCAAGTCGGTCACCATAATACCTTCTGCTTTCAATTCATCTATTTTGTATGTTGGTTCACAAACACGCACAACATGTTTAACGTTATGCCTCTTTAATTCCTAAAATTACAAAAATAAAAATTTAGTTTGATTCAATTTAATATATCTAAAATATAAATTATTTGTATTACTTACAGCTAAATAGTTGTGAATTATCTGATCATTAGGTCTATCAGTGATTAGAAATCTCATACCCTTATAATCAATCTCGCAGGGTGGTGGTCTTATGTCTTTTTGACGCATTATGGTTTCGTTGCTCATTGAGCCGATTTATAATATATATCAGGAAAATTAAATTATATAAGGATGAACTAATGTTTAGATGATGTCTGTGTCCAAACTGAAAACTGAAGACAAAAAACAGTCAAGTCTTTAGTCATTAATTAACAGCAGCGTTTTTGTTCTTACGACCAACAAATTATACTAAATTATCGAGGAAAACGATTCAACAATAAGGATAGATTAGGATCAATGCTTGTTCAACGAGCAAGCATAATATTCAAATAAAATGATTTAATATGTATTCACATCCAATTTATTGTGTTGTGCCTGGCAATATTCACTGCTGTCTAACGACAAATCCATGAAACCAAAGGCTGCTACAGATTTAACAACCTGTGAACAAAATATATTGACCAGATAAGAATTATAAATCATAGTTTTTGTGTTGACAAGTGCTTATCTTAAGCTATTATTGATATACGTCATGACTCAGAGACTAAATTATAATTACTCTCCATAGGATATATTTTTTTTAATAAATGATTTAAAAAATCGTGTAGATACCTACAATTTATTATATTATTATTTCACTGAGTAGAGACATGGTCATGTTTGATATGGTTTCTAACAATCAATTAGATGCATTGAACATGACAACATCAGACCAAAAACATTTCATTAAGTGGATCACAACTATTAAATTGTAATATTTAACTAGTCTATCCGCTCAAATGTCCTTTGACCAAGTGCCTAGTTAAAACCACTAACCTTTTTTTTTATTAGCTCTATGTACTTACTCTGAACAAATTATAATACACACAATTACAGCTGGATAAATTAAACAGCCATTATTAAGATTCTGTATATATTGCATAGTAAGCAAGTTGTAAAAAAAATAATAATTAAAGCAACTGAAAAATATATTATCTTGTTTATTCATAAGTCTTAACTATAATATTATTTTAATAGTAAATCACTTTGCACGTCAAATATAAACATTACAATTTATGATATTTTAATAATTTATGATTGGGTAATAAAAGTATGCATGAAAATCACATAGTCAGTTTAAACAATCTTATTTATCCATCACAAAATGTTTAGTGAGAAAATACCTACTTTTATTTAAAATCATTCAAATTTAATAGAAATAAAATTATTATTATATAAATTATTAAGTAATAGTTAAAACTTTAAAAGTACTATTTTTTAAATAACTATTTGACTATTATTCAGTAATTATAATTTTAATATTTTCGTGTACAATTATAAAATCACAAAAATATCAATGGGTTACCTTTAGGTACACATTTTTTTTTTTTTTTGTAAAAAATATATAAAATGGTAAAAATATAAAAAGTTTAAAAATACATTGGATTAATATTTTCATAGGTAAAATTGTTGTTTACTGATATAAAAAATCTATTATTTATGAATTAATTAAATCTATAATTCAATGGAATAAAATTAAATAAATATCTGAAGGAAAACATAAAATTTTTATTAATAGGTACTTTTGAATTTGATTACACAATTAATTTAAGTTAAAAATAATCGCCATTTGGTTTTAAAATGGGTTGTTGTTTTCATTTTGTTATGACATACACAATTTAAAATGCCTATGGCTTCCTTAGTGTTATGGCAACAAAACTATTATGACGTAAAGGGCATCATTATTATTTATAAACAGTTTACAAAATGCATACAAATAAATATTAGAGTAACAGTACTGATTTTTTAATAAAATAACACTCCAAATTAGTTTTTTTGTAAATATTATGCAAAATAGTATTTATTACTTACAGATTAAAAATAATTTAACTTTTAGTACCTATCAATAAAATATTCTTAACTAGATAACAATAAGACACTTAATTTGAGGAGTAAAAATACAATTGATACTGAGTATTTTATCTTACTAATCTTACTGACCTTAAACACCAATTCAAATATATTTCTAGATCTATTTAAATACCAAATAAAAATATATGTGTATTACAATAATTATGATACAAAAAAAGTATCTAAGGCTCTATAGTATTAGTCTTATATGAATATTATTTTTTTATAAGTCAATAAAAAGAAATGTGACTTTGCGATTACTGTTAATTTTTTAAAGATGCCTAACCGATGTAAATGCCCAATATTGATAAGGTAGGTAGGTTCTACCTACAAAAATGTGATTTAAGAAATATACGTATCAAATTTATTTTACTTCAGAATTCACTTCAAAAACATCAGACAACCAAAACTAATTACCAACATGATATAGGTATACAACCTACTTTTACTAGTTAGGTACTCTCTATTTTTATTATAACACATCTATGTAAGAAAGTCCATTAGCCACAGTACCTACCTATTAATTATTTTAGTTGTTTTTATTTAATTTAGCTGTATGCCTATAAATCTACACAACTACATGACACTTACCAATGTCTAATCAATTACTATATTATCTGTTATACATTTACAAAGTACCTATTAATTTATCAATGTAATGATAGAGTTCAGAATGAATCAGCTTTCTATTTCTATAGGTACTACTTATAACTATAGTAAGTGCATAAAAAAACTTTTCGTGTGAATATACCTAGTTTCTTTACTTATTTTACAAAAACTATTCCGATATATTGGTAGGTAAGTTTTGGAATCAAAACAATATAAAGGTATAACATATTTTTCATTGACTTTTTGTTTGCCAGCTAGGTACTGGTAATCTCTCATGACTAGTATGCCTACCTATTTTATTAATTTAATTTGTATAGCCCTAGATAGGTGATTTGCTATAATGCAGTATTATACAAGAACTACAAAATAATGAAAGATCTAGTAAAACTGTAAATGTCCTTTTGAAACATCCTATTACTAAGAAAATGAACAATTTCTCATAAATCGACACTGGACATATTACAGAGAAAACAATGAGCAATTGTCAGAAGAATATGTTATCAGTGGAACTCGAGATGGGATTCAGCCTCATGTCGGTCACGTATGATACAAAAATCGTAACAAATAGATATAACAATCGCAGGGTATATATTATATACTTGCCGGAAAAAATTATGGAATATGGTATACGGTAAAATACAATGTTTGTTGATCGGACGTCGATGTACGTGGAATGGCCCCTAGGAAAATTCAAAATTGAACGACGAAAATATTATTGTTACTACAAGTGCAGAAGATTGTGTGCTGGCAGCTATCGCCACCAAGACTGAGACAATAAGACGTGGTCGACGGCCGCCACAACATTTTCAGGCCACTTCGATCCTTCTTAGTCTCTCCCCTCCCCATCAACACGACTCATACCATAACCGTCGTCGTCATCCGACCGCCCCTCAAGATCGTCGACGGCCGTGCGTACCTCTATTTATGGCCAAACGCCATTGCAAGAGCGTTACGCGATCGTGACACGCGTAAAACAACCGACCTGACGCAGATCGCGAACGATTTCTGTCGCCCGTGCAAACATTGTATACTCGTGTCTGTCTGCCTACCTACCTACCTAGTACCTACCTACCTACCTGAAATAACGATCGTAGCCTGTGCTGCGGACGACCTATGCCTACGTCACGTTAATAATATAATAATTTCAAAGCGACCCAGACGATTCGCGCGGTATTCGTGGGTTAGCGGAAAGCCGTGCGCACTTACCTGCAGTGCTCGATGAATGACCATGGAAGTAGACGTCGTTAAATCAACGGAAAAACTGCCAAAAACTGTACACATACCAGTACGAACGAATTTCCCGTTACCAGCCCGGGGTTTTAAATAACATCGCCAAACGAACGGAGCCGAGACTTCGGGAGTGATGACTGCTGCTGCTGCAGTGCTGCTCCGGCTGCGAGGCGGCGGCGGCGGCGTCGACCAGCCCGTTAAGACGACGAGTGGGGACGATGACGAACGTGCTGGCGGGCGAGGTCGGGCAGGGTGTGCGTGTCGTTCGTTGGCGGCGCCCCCCACCTAACGATTTTACGGTCTCCACAGCCGCCGTCGTGCCGCGCTTTGCTGCCGTCTGCCACCGTCACCGTTGCTGACGTCATGACCCAGCACACGGTTATTAACGTGCGGCAAATGGGAATGGCAAATGCGAATGGTAATGATTCGTTCTTTGACGGGCTGTGACGATAATTTAAGGCTATAATAATATTGTTTGACCCTATCAGAATTGAATTTGTATAATAAAAAAAACCACGAAACGTGGGTCTTTTACGGCTGTAGCGTCTGCAAAGCGAACAAAATGTCAAAATCGT
The DNA here is from genome assembly GCF_005508785.2 of Acyrthosiphon pisum. Lineage (NCBI taxonomy): Eukaryota > Metazoa > Arthropoda > Insecta > Hemiptera > Aphididae > Acyrthosiphon > Acyrthosiphon pisum. The sequence continues at coordinate 4,093,289 of NC_042495.1, read as the reverse complement.
CCTTTGTAAGTGGGGGAGAAATGGCCCGAATGGGGAATTGACCGTTTCAAACGAATGAACGATGCAAACCAATATTGTCGTTATAATAATATAAGTAGATAAATATACCAGAGTCTAGAGTACTAGAGTACTAGACACTAAACAGTACTGGAGTAGTGAGTTGACTTTTATAAATTACAAATTACAATACATTAATACAATATTCGTTCTCCAGTGCCACCAACAGAGGACGTGGCCGTCGCACGTCTATGCCGGAAATGGATTGACGTCGTCTACTCGTCCTTGGTAGACAACTACTAAGGCAAGGGTGGATGACCCTAACAAAATAATCTTTGGACGATCAGTCGAAAAAAACTCTCCATTGAACCACCCACCAAACCACCTACCAATCGACCCACTTGATTACTTGAACACCGATCACGATTCACCGGGTCGTCGACGCCACGATCGGTCCTCGATCTTACTTATTAGTTAACCGACGTGACCTATACACTATATACTGGTATAGTTGGTCCTTGAGGCTTGGACCTTGATCGTGACTCAAGTCACTGAACTCGTGTGTAGTGTGTACTAACGATACTAATATAGTATATACTATTATATTGTTTATATACATACGACGTCATAAATTCAACAGCTGTTGAGCTGTATGTCTGTACTGTAAGCGTAATCTGGGGGAGGGGGGCAACTGCCCCCTCAGATATTTAGCTGAATGAGCAATAGTGTAATTTTACCTTTTAGATTTTTAGTTTTACCACAGCCCCCCCCCTCAAAAAAAAACATAATTTACCCCAGATTACGCCTATGTGTCTGTATGTGTTACGTATATATAATATATATAATGTACACCATTTATATTACAGTAGTTAGGTCATAGGTGACCCATGTATATTATAATTTATAATGTAATAGTCAATAATAGGATCAGTGGTGTATTTACGGGGGTGGTATGGGATGGATCCCCTCACTTTTTTTCTATAATTTCATAGGTGGATATTTTTATAATGCAGAAAAAACACGAGTCCACCGTAGTAGTTGGCGATATTTTGTCGACGAATAATGCACGAATGTCAAATAACAATAATAATTTATGGCTGTTATTATACTCAAATGCTCAATATGTTGATTTTGATTCCGACAAAACAAACATAGCCCATAGGATATTCTAAATGAGTAAATTACTACCTAACTATCAAATATATCATATTAACATGTATGCACTATACATATATATAAGTACCTACTCATTTTTGAGCTTTTCCTCATTGCTTTATGGCCTCGTTATCCGCGGTTTTATTATCCATGCCACTTTTCTGGATGCTAGATACCGGAATGAACCATAACCATTGGTTGATTTGGGGGGTTTTTAACCTTCTTTTTAATTTTTTTTTTAGCGTACCCCTTCTATTTATTTGAAATGGATCGCTGGGAACCCAACATAAGCTAGTGAGTTTGTAAATCAATGTTTCCTGATGCCAAATTTACTTAATAGGTACACAATATTGGGCGAGACACTTTTCGACCAAAAACGTATCCTTCCCTTTTCGGCCGATTCACTTTTCGACCAAATTTTGAAAAAGGTCGATTCCCTTTTCGACCAAAAACGTGCCCTTCCCCTTTCGGCCGATTCACTTTTCGACCAAAAAATTATAAGCCTTAATGTAGAAAAAATTATTTTTGTTAGTTATTTTTAAATATAGCAGTAGGTTACAAATAAATAATGATAATAATTACATATAAGTCTTTATGTTATACATATAAAAAAAGGTGGGTAAGTGGATTTCGCTCTGCTGTACAGTAGGTTACAAGTGGGTCACTGTATAATGGATGGTATTAAATTTGAATTCAATGATATAATATCATTGTATAAGAAAAACGATTCTGAGCGGAGACGGTATGTTAGTCTAGGTATAAGACATAATATTATATTAGGTACCTATAATAAATTCCAAATTAATCATATCATAATATTTATTAGGTACTTATAACGCGTTATACATCAACAAAAAACCGTGGTACTATCATAGATATATAATAGTATACTTTAGAAGTTTCAAGTACCCACGAATAATATTATACAATCACAACAAAATAACTAAAATAGTTATCCTAGGTTTTTAATATGTAATTTCGTCCAAATTTGTACTTAAAATGACTATAAAAATAAACTGTGTAAATGTATTTTTTAGATTTTTTGGTAACAGAATTAATTACTTACGTGGAATCTTGTTTTAAATTTTCAATTCTTAGATACAAAAATTGAACATTTTATAAATTTTTAACTACAAAATAATTTTTCAAATT
>NC_042495.1:4089032-4090633 GCF_005508785.2 Acyrthosiphon pisum | reverse complement strand
AAATAATTTGCAAATTTTCGTGATTTTCCATATTTGTCATTTTTGAACTTTAAATGCTAAAAAAAAAATGTGACAAAGGATTTTTAATATTTTTCATCTGCTTTTGAAACAATATACTAGGAGCCTTTTATTCAATTTTCAAGCTTTTTTAATCAACAAATAAAATTTTATTGATATTTTTAGAAAAAAAACTAAAAAAAAAATGAAAACTGACAATGTCCGTAAAGAGCTCAAAATAAGTCAAAATATTTTGAAAATGTTATGGTGTATAGAAAATGCTAAGATAAACATTCAGTCAAAATTTCATGTATCTACGGTCATTTTTTTTTAAAGTTACACCAAAAACCAAATTCAATTTTGTGAAAAATCGATTTTGCGTAAAAATTCCCGTTTTTCCTTAATTTTTCTTATGTTTTTCCCGGCGCTTTTGTAAACCACTGGGAAATTTAAATTTTGACCTCCCCAATGCACCAACGATATTCACTTTCTGATCGAACAAGATACTGAAGTTGAAAATCGTAGCATTATTTCGACTACTTATCGTGTACACAGACACAAAAAAAATAAAAAAAAAAAAAAAAAAAATAAAAAAACACACATCATTGTAAAATCAATACATTCATCGTTCCACTCAGAATCTAAAATATTAAAAAATATATAAGTTGTATAAAATACTAAAATGTATAAATGAATACGTAATAATATTTATAAAAATAATTATTGTTGTCAATAAAATATAGATAACTATGATAATAATTACAATTCCTGTCATAATTCATTTTTTTTACTCACTTTTGTTATCACTGTTTAGGTGGACGCATGTATAATCCCGGAAAGTATTCTCACGGACTGCAGAATTCCGGAATGTAAATAAATTGGCGGACCGTATTGTCACGGACCGTAGAAATCCGGAATGTATACTCACGGACCGTATTCTCCCGGAAGGAATAAATACGTTTTAGGTTGCTGGTTCACTCCTTTTTAAAGTAGTTATTTGAAACCAACTTAACAAAATCATTGTGTATTATATTAAACTTTTTTTTGGTCGAAAAGGGAAGGGTACGTTTTCAGTCGAAAACGGCCATGCCCCAATATTTTATATTGTTATTATATTTTATTATAGCCTGTATGTTAAATATTATAAATTACAACAATATAACTAAAATCGTTATTTTTATTTATATTTGTTTCTATTGTAATAACTGATAAACAAAGCGTTAGAAATTAAAATCTCATTTTTAGCTGTTTTTTGTAATTTGTCGGTGGTTTTTCCCGTGGCATTAAATAACTATTGAGAAAATCGAAAAATGACGAATAAATTTGATATTGTTTTGGTGTGATAGATTGATGGGTGGAGAGGGAGGTGTGGAGGACTTTGCCCTCCACGGCAATGTGACGATTTTAATTTTGTGTGGAACGCTAGTTTATCCAACACCGGCAGAGTCCCCTTCTTTTTTATTTCCAAATCAACCACTGACCATAACCTTCGCGCATAATATGGGATTACTGCAAGGCTGGGCATTAACGAGTTAAAAAGTTAAAGTTAAGTTAATAAGTTAATTTTATATTACTTTTTAACTTACTAGTTAATTTTGGCTTTT
>NC_042495.1:4084552-4088982 GCF_005508785.2 Acyrthosiphon pisum | reverse complement strand
AATTAACGAGTTCATTTTTCATTTCAAGAAGTAAGGTTAAGTTAATTTATTTTGGTTTTTAATTTTATCATATATCACTACGTCAGTACGTATATTTCGTTTTCATGTCAAAAAATATTTACCGTAAATTGTTTAAAGTAAAAAAATGTATATAATTCGAATTTAACTAATATGGAAACACTGTATAAAATATAAACACTATAGTATATAATTTAGTTTTGGGTTGGAAAAAATTAAGTATGTTAGCGTTGTATAAACAAATTAACTTTTTTTTAACTTAATAAAAAGTTAACAAAAATTGTGTATTAACTTTTAACTTAACTGAGTTAACCTATAGTTAAATTAACTTTTAACTTTTAACTTTTTGTTATTGGTGCATATTAACTTAACTTAACTGAGTTAAAAAAAAATCATTAACTTGCCCAGCCTTGGATTACTGTACCTACTACTTTAACTATACTATAATAAATTAACAAGGATAACTAGAGTCTATATAGTCTATCATAATATAGCTGTAGCCTATAACCAGCCGAACACATAAGAACAGACTAATTTGGTTTGCAAAATTATGCCAGATGAAGTCATCAATATGTGAATCCTGAGAAACTGGAAAGTTGGATTTTGTGTTTTGGACGCTTTAACTGCGTGCGATAATTTATTTGAAAATTAAATAACTCATGTATTCTCTCTGCAGATTATTATAGCCAATTGGTTTTCGAAATTTGTATCATAATTTCCTAATATGAAAAAAAAAATAATAAGATTGGGGTGGCCTACAACTTCACGCAAACCCCTTATATGTAGCTAGTGACTTCAAAATGGTACCATACTACCATAGTATCAACATTTTTCAAATAATTGTCCAGCCTAGTATAAAATAAGTAAGATGGGGGGTGAAGTAAGATTTCACGAAGCCCCCTAAACCCATCCTTCGAGGTACGGTCAAAATGTTGGAATTATATCTTGAAGTTATTTATTATTTGGCCAAATTATTTTGTTTAAAATGTTATGAAATATGAAGTTTTCATAGACCACAGTTTAAACTTTTAAGGCATCTTTGGGGATTGGGGAGATGGAGCCCCCCTCGAAGCTCTGGTCCTCTGGATAAATACTATTTAGTATATTTTGCTGGTAATCGTTAAAAATTTCCAAATTATTATAATTATATTATTTATCCATCGTTCCTATATAATAATAGAAATAAATCTTATTAGTTTGTGGATAGCGGCTAACCAACGTTTCAAATGAATGTGCCGAATGGCGAATAGCCGAATAGGTATAATACTATATTATAATACCTAGTATACGCATTACGATTATAATACGGCTAATGGCTAACCACGGTTATCTACTCAGGTTAGGAATCGGCGTATACTTCTCCACAGCGAGTTTTGACGAGTAGATAACCCTGGGCTATACAGACTTAGTGCACTGTACAGCCTGTAGAATAAAAAATATTTGTGAATAACTTTTGATTGAAGACGGAATTAAGTATGGAATATTTAATATTTACATTGTAGATACCCTAGGTATTTGATATATTATGATTTATGTTAATATAAATTATAATACTGATATTCAAACATGAAACAGTTATGACTATGACTTACGATTTACGAAACTACAGTTTTGTTTCAGTGAGAATTGGTACAGTCAACTGTCAAGCGTCATTTACCAAATAAAATTTGTATCAAGTAACAGCTCACTGACATGTACCTTTAATATATTATATTATATATACAGACAGGAAAAACTAAAAATATTATGAAACGGATATCTACAATTATAATAAAAGTAAATGTTATATAAAATATATAAGACTAGGTATAAATAATTTTTATAAACAATCTTAAGTTATAATAAGATCATATTTTATATTCTTGGCAATTATATTAATTTAAGTAGATGTGAGTTTATATTATTTATTGACAGTTTGAATATAAACTTATATATATATATATATATATATTAATTATAAACAGGTAGGAATTAGGAACAAAAAATTAAAATATTTTATGTGGAAAGTGCTAAAATAATAATTAATAAATAATAGTAATTGAATATTTTTTGGTAGGTACTCGATACTGGTAGGTGTACTCGGCGTACTCTGTAGACTTTTTGATTTGGATATTTTTACCGTGAATTTTCGACCTAGAATCGTAACCAGTTGCCAAAAATAATTTTGTACAATAACGTTGTATCTCCTCCTCACCCACAGTCCGCACCTAGGTTGTTAAGATACTATAATATTATATTATGACTTACCGAGTACCGGCTACCGGGCTACCACACGGGTTTGCATACTACGTAGTCACATGTCAGCCGGTCACGTATACGTGACTGCTACCCTACAAGTGTTCTTACTTTGTTAGCGTATTTTCAATCTAATTTTGGGTTTAATTATTGAAAGTAATAAATATACAGCACAATATATTCGATCCAATTCTAAAGAAAAACAGCGAAACCATTCTGCAACATAATGCTAATAGCAAAAGCCAAAATGTATTCGAATGACTTGTACCTACCTGCGTGCCGCGTGGCCATATAAATAATCATATTTTATATCTATAACACGTCTGGGCTTCTCATTCAATTATTCTGGATATCTTTCTGGCAACAATATTGGAATTGTTACGTTTATTATGGAAATTTCTCATTATGAATTCTAAGAAAATTCAAACGATATATAGAAATGAACAATTGACTATTAAATTAATACAATCACTTGATTGCTAACAATAGCGGCAGTAGATGGAACAAATTTTCGGGACGGGTTTACGTTTACATAATATCGCCAAATCATATATTTTCATAATATAAAAAAAAAAAGGTGGGTAAGTGGATGTCGCTCTACTGTACAGTAGGTTACAAGTGGGTCACTGCATAATGGATAGTATTAAATTTGAATTCAATGATATAATATCACTGTATAAGAAAAGCGATTCTGAGCGGAGACGGTATTTCAGTCCAGGTATAAGGTATCTTAATATCTTATATACTTATCTATGGTATTAAAAAAAAAATTGACCAATAAGTACCTATAGGTATCTTATAATGAATTCCAAATTAATCATATCACAATATCCATTAGGTACTTATAAGTTATAACGCGTTATACATCAACAACAAATCGTGGTACTATCGTAAATATATAATAGTATACTTTAGAAGTTTCAATAATATACAATCCAGTGGCGAACCCAGGGGGGTGGACCCCGGGTCCGGACTCCCCCCCCCCCCCCATGGCTTATGTCATAGTTTTATTTTTATTTTTAAAAGTTTCCATAAAATGTTCATCAAAATTTATTGATTAGTTTGATTATTACCTACTTATTAGTTATTAGATTAGATTTGGACATTAGGTATTTTGTTGATAACACATCGAATCCGATAATAATTAATTGACATACATTGTAAATATAAATTTAAAAAAGGTGGGCAAGTGGATGTCGCTATGCTGTACAGTAGGTTACAAGTGGGCCACTGTATAATGGATGGTATTAAATTTGAATTCAATGATTTAATATCATTGTATAATAAAAACGATTCTGAGCGGAGACGGTATGTCGGTCTAGGTATAAGACATATTATATACTTATATCTATGGTATTGAAAAAAAATTGACCTATAATATACACAGGAATATCACAATATCCATTAGGTAGGTACTTAAAACGCGTTATACATTAACAACAAACCGTGATACTATCATAGATATATAATAGTATACTTTAGAAGTTTCAAGTACCCACGAGTAATATTATACAATCACAACAAAATAACTAAAATAGTTATTCTAGGTTTTTTAACATGTAATTTCGTCCAAATTCGAACTTAAAATGACTATAAAAATAAACTGCGTAAATGTATTTTTTAGATTTTTTGGTAACAGAATTAATTACTTACGTGGAATCTTGTTTTACATTTTTAATCCTTAGATATAAAAATTGAACATTTTATAAATTTTGAACTACGAAATAATTATTAAATTTTAAATTTGATAAATTTTGTCAAAATTCGATCTTTAAATACTTTTAAAAAAAAATTGTGCCTATGTATTTTTAATATTTTTCAACTGATATTGTAACAATATATCAGGAGCCTTGTATTAAATTTTTACACTTTTTGGCCCAACAGATAAAACTTTATTGATATTTATAGAAAAAAATTGAAAACTGACCATGTCCGTAAACAGCTCAAAAAGTGTCAAATTATTTTCAAAATTTCATCGTATATAGAAAATACTAATATAAACATTCAGTGAAATTTTCAAGTATCTACAGTCATTCGTTTTTTAATTACAACAAAATAAGAAAATCGTTACATGAGAAATCGAGTGAATATCAAATGTTGTAAAAATATGAATTTCAAACGATCATAAAAATTTAATTTGACTTTATTATAGATATTTTTTGTTTGATAAAGGTAGA